>NW_007730464.1:175455-193164 GCF_000696425.1 Galeopterus variegatus | reverse complement strand
TTAAAAAAAAGAAAAATGAGGGCTGGCCCTGTGGCGCACTCGGGAGAGTGCAGCGCTGGGAGCACAGTGACGCTCCCACCGCAGTTCGGATCCTATATAGGAATGGCCAGTGCGCTCACTGGCTGAGCGCGTTGTGGGTGACACCACACCAAGTGTTGCAATCCCCTTACCAGTCACGAAAAGGACAACAACAACAAAAAAAGGAAAATGATAAGGTTTGGCAAGGATGTGGAGAAAGGAGAGTCCTTTCACACTGTTGGGAGGAATGTACATCAGTACAGCCACTATGGAGAACAGAATGGGTGATTCTCAAAAAAATTAAACACTAGAATTCCCATATGCCCTGCTGCAGAATGGATGCCCCCTGCCAATCTCACTGAAGCTTAAACCTCATTGTGACAGTGTTAAGAGGGTGGGAAATCCTATTGTGGTAATTGAAAGGTGAGGCCTTGAAGAGGTGATTAGATTGTAGGACCATCCCATAGTGAATGGATTAAAAATGGTGGTCATGGTATGGTTTGGAGAGTTTTAAAAGGAGAGTGAATGAGGAGTTTAGTCTCTCTGTGCTCCACCATTTTCACAATGTGATACTCTGCTGTCACTGTCGCCACCACCAAGGTTCTTGCCAGATGTGTTCCCTGGACTTTGGACTTCCTGGCCTCAGAAACTGCAAGCAATAAATTTTGTTTTCTTTCTAAATCTCCCAGTTTCAAGTATTTTGTTATAAACAACAGAAATGGACTAATACATGCCCCATCCCACTACTGGGCATATATCACCCCAAAAGAATATCAGTATCTCAAGGAGATACCTGCAATACCATGTCCACTGGAGTATATTCACAATAGCCAAGATATGAAACTGACCTAAAATGTCCATCAACAGATGAGTGGTAAAGAAAATGTAGCACATATACACAATGGACTACTATCCAGACTTAAGAATAGAATGAAATCATGTCATTTACAACAACATGGATGAACCATGGACATTATGTTAAGTGAAATAAGCAAGGAGCAGAAAGACAAATTCTGTATGATCTAAGTTATACGGGGAATCTAAAAATCATAGAAGATGACAGGAAAATGGTGGCTACCAGGGCCTGGGGGTGGAGAGTGGGGAGCAATTGTTAAGATGTTGGTCAAAGGACACAAGATTTCATTTAGATACAAGGAATAAATTCAAGAGATGTATTGTACACCATGGTTACTATAGTTAACAATGTATTATATACTTGAAAATTGCTGAGAATAGGGGCTAGCTGGTTAGCTCAGTTGGTTACAGCACAGGGTTATAACACTGAGGTCAAGGGTTCAGATCCCAATACTGGCCAGCCATCAAAACACACACACAAAAAGAGCCCAAAAAGAAAATTACTGAGAATCGATTTTAAGTGTTCTCACCACAAACACAAAAATAAGAATATAAGGTGACACATATGTTAATTAGCTTGATTTAGCCATTTCACAATGTATACATATGTCAAAAAATCATGTGTACACCATACATTTATACAATTTTTGTTTGTCAATTTTTAAAGTTAAATAAAGCCATAAAAAAGAAGTTTCTCTTGCTCAGGCATATGAAAGATGGCCCTGAAATCTTTAGGGGCAGGACTAAGAAAGGATATCTCTCCTACTGCCCCTTGCAGGCCTCTAGTTTTAGAATCTATCTAAAGATTTTGAATCCTCTAAAGTTTTAGAATCTATCTAAAGAACTCAGTTTTGTTCACTCATCTTACACCTTCTTAGGGTTCATAATATGGGCTATAATATGGAAGTGATGTACTAGACCAGGAACTCTGAATCTAAGCGTAAATGATCCCTGAAATGATTGAAAAAATTGAGTACCCTTGTATGGCAGTGATTCTGGGAGGAGGTACCTAGTTTTGATAAAAATCCCAATCTTCCAAAAATGATAAAATCCACTCGGATGGAGGTAGGGCATGGGCTCAGAGACAGGCCCATCTCACAGAGGTTTCTGTTTCAGAGGTAAGTCTGAAGTCAGATCACATCTGTCCCTTGCATTGAATACTCTGCTGACTTTCCATCACCCTCAGTAAAAAATCCAGATCTCCTGTTGAGGCTAAAAAGCCCTGTGTAATCTAGGCCTCTGCCAATGTCTCCAGCTTCTTCTTGCAAGCTTACCATCTTCTCATGGTTTACTCTGCCCCAGTCACATTTGACTTTTTTCTGTTCCAACAAACCAAAACCTTTAACGTCTTGGGTTTTGTCCCTAAGTCATTCAGGCTCTGGACTTTTATTCTCCTTCAGTTCTAGGCTCAGAGATGACCACCGCCCTCACCCCCAACACCCATACTTCCCAGATATGGTGTCTTAGGGAATCTCATTTCAGTTGCAGATCAAGAATTACATGCATTTTGGGGAAAAAGAATGACATTTTAGGGTATTTCCTTGGAAGCCATTGAAAGCTTATTTATGTGAGTCACTGGAGACACTTTATTATAACTTATTATTTATTACTATTATTATTACTATGAGATTATGGATTTAGGGTTAGGTCTGGGTTTAGGGTTAGGTCTCTATTAATAAAAATATGGCATGCTATACTGGTAGATAGGAAAAGAATAAATTGAGCCTGGGAGAGCTGGCTAGACAGAAAGCAAGGAAATTTTAAATAATTAATGGAATCAAAAGGAAACAGTGCTGTGAAGAGAATACCATTGTTATTATTGTGAACATCCAAACCAATATATGGAATATTTCTATAACTTTAAGTACACTGATTCAATTAAAATCCATGGATTCATAGTAATAATGAAAAAAGGAAAATCCAAAATTAACAATTTTATCAACATTCAAGATAACTCATAAAACAAATGATTACTTTAGAAAGTGTTAAAGACAAAGAAGCAAACATTTATCCTGCCTTTACAATGGGATCAATATCACAATGTAACCACATAGTCCCACTTTATAAGAGAAACCCTTACTTTATAGAAGGAGCTCAGCTAATGGATGTAAGAAGGAATGTCCGAATTAGAAAAAAAAGGGGTTTTTTTTAGTAGGTGAAATTAATGATCTAAGGGAAATCTTCAATTACTCTGAAAATCAACCACTTAATATTAGATACTGGAAATTCATGTAGTTCTAAAGTAACATCACACAGATTACAATCTAGTCAATTTCCCCCACTGGGGGAAATATAACTAACATTCAAGGATCAGATTGGCTTCAAGTGACCAACATTAGTATCATTAATGTCTGGTAATCCAGATAGTTTGTGATTTTCAGTGCAACACAACAAGAAGTACACAATTACACCTGGCTTGTATTGTCCAAAAATGTTTAAATTGTATACATAAAACCTTTAAAATTAATTTCCATGTTAACTAAATTTCTGGAAGTGTATAGAAAAACTAAATGACATCGCAAGCATGCAATCAGATAAATGCAGTGGGTGAGACATTATCTAGAATGACTGGCTTAATCTCTTCAACAAGAGAATGTCATAAAAATGGTAGTGTGCTAGAACACAATGTAAGAGACATAACATAACTAAGAATCAGTCACAAGGCACGGTCTAGTATTGGATGTTGATTAGACAAACTGGTGTAAAGGAAATTGTTGAGTCAACCAGTACAGAGATGACACTTATCATGAGACTGGATACTCTACTTATTTATCAGGGTTTAGCACTAAATCCCATGGCTCTTCAAAATGGGAAGTTTGGGAGAGAAGGAGAAGGACTCCCCAAGGGAGAGGCAGATGAAGGCTGTCAGTAATATGAGGGGAAAAAAAATTGTGATTCTTAAAAATCCAAAGAGAGACAGTATTTGCAGGTTAAGAGAAACTCTGTGGAAACAATAAATATCCAGAATGAAGAGAAATGCTCACTGTATTCGGCAAAGTGGTGGTTCCTGGTAATGCACAAAAGAAATATCAGTGAAGTGGTACGATAGAAATTTAACTGGAGCTGGTTGATGAGAATGTGAGGTAAGAAGTTAAAGACAAGTGAGGATGGACAGCTTGCTTTGCTAAGTTTTGCTGCAAAGGGAACAGAAATTGTCCAGATGTTAGAGGGTAATGTAAGGTCAAGAGAGGTAAATTGGTTAAGATGGATGATACTAGAACCTATTTGCAAGAAGTTGGGAATACCCCAGTAAAGACAGAGATACTGTGGACCCCAAACAGAAAGAGGATAATTTATTAACAAGTACAGACAAAATTTCAGTACAATGTCATAAAGTCTATTATGAGTGAATAGAAAGATGTATTCCCTTAGACAAAGTACCAGATACAACCTAAAGGTCCAGGAAGGCTTCTTATAGGAGTTGAGACCTGTTGTGTAAGGGGATTAGTGTATAATACCTTCTGAACTGAGAAAGAACTTTCAGACCTAAGAACAAGGCAGGCAAATCCATGCAAAGATGTTTATTAAAAGGGCAACTTACATACAGGAAGGTTGCAGGTAGCAAAGAATCTATAACAGATGAGAACTCTCTCTCTGACTTTTAGGAAATGCTTATATAGCATAATTTCAAAGAAATAGTTTAAGAAAAATAAGTTTCCTGTGACTTACAGAGCAAGCAGATTGTGATGCTTGTGCACAACTAGCTGATACCAGCAGTTGTGATGTCACCTAGTCCCTAAACCCTAGGTTCCTGTTATGCTTTAACCCTAATTTATAGATTAACCCTAAGGTCAGTGAAACAAAAGAATGAGGTTAAACAGCAGTCAATATGGCAGGTAGGCACAAGATGGTGTTAGTCCTATTTACCCTCTAACACCTGTGCTGAGTTTTGAGGAAACTAGAAGGCTTTTCAAAAAAGACAACTCATAGTGAGAGGTAGAAGGGAAGAGTATTCCAGGCAAAGGGGAGAGCATGTCCAAAAGAGGCAAGAAGAGCAAGGTGAGTTCAGCAACCTCATTGCTTGAATGTAGGTGTAGAATGGGAAGAGATGGAGGAAAACACTGAAAAATGAATATGCAATAAAAAATAGGTTAAATCATTAAAAACTCTAAATGACAACCAGAGGCATTTGGGTTTTCTTAAAGGTTATGAAGTCATTGAAACATAGCCTTCTATATACCCTCACACTCACCAACCTGCCTATTCTTGGACAATGACAGAAGTTGTGGTGACTGGTGATATACAAGAAGGAGAAGCACACAATGCAGCCCAAATCAAAGCTGCAATGTCCTACACAGCAGCCTCCTGGACTACTGCTAAGAAAGGGCCTCAGGTGTGAGCCTTTGCCTTGCTGCTAGGTAGAATGTGGGCAATCACCACAGGGAACATATAGACTGTATGAGTACTCAGCATCACCTGCATCCAAACTTCTTTAAAACTCATTTGTCCTCTCATACCTTCCAACATGCCCATCTTCACAGACCCCACTTTGTGCCATAAAAATTGGTTATTGAACTCCAAGAAAGCATCCAGCATTACAAAAAAATAAGAATGACTGTAATACCCTTTAAGGGTGAATTAATGCATTGCCTGATAAACTATCTTACCAAATCAGTACATTTGGCCCACTTACCCTCATTTCAAAAAGTCTTATATATATAGATGTCATTTTATTACATGTGAACAAATGAATTTCAAAAGTCCTCAGAGAAGCTGTAAACTTAGCTGGATGCAGAAAATAAAAACAAACAAACAAACAAATTCTCTTTAAGTGGTAAAAATTTTGAAAGTTTGCAGATATATAATGTTGTAGATAATACTGACATGAGAAGATATGAGTAAATTTGTACTTAAAAGAAATAATAATTGCTCAAAAATCACATTTGCTATTCCCAAATTCAGGTGTACCTGTAGCTTATTCTGCAGGTTATTTATNGCCATAATAATCAACCACATTGTATATTGACAAAATAAAAAAAATTAAATTAAATTAAATTTTAAAAAAAAGAAAAATGAGGGCTGGCCCTGTGGCGCACTCGGGAGAGTGCAGCGCTGGGAGCACAGTGACGCTCCCACCGCAGTTCGGATCCTATATAGGAATGGCCAGTGCGCTCACTGGCTGAGCGCGTTGTGGGTGACACCACACCAAGTGTTGCAATCCCCTTACCAGTCACGAAAAGGACAACAACAACAAAAAAAGGAAAATGATAAGGTTTGGCAAGGATGTGGAGAAAGGAGAGTCCTTTCACACTGTTGGGAGGAATGTACATCAGTACAGCCACTATGGAGAACAGAATGGGTGATTCTCAAAAAAATTAAACACTAGAATTCCCATATGCCCTGCTGCAGAATGGATGCCCCCTGCCAATCTCACTGAAGCTTAAACCTCATTGTGACAGTGTTAAGAGGGTGGGAAATCCTATTGTGGTAATTGAAAGGTGAGGCCTTGAAGAGGTGATTAGATTGTAGGACCATCCCATAGTGAATGGATTAAAAATGGTGGTCATGGTATGGTTTGGAGAGTTTTAAAAGGAGAGTGAATGAGGAGTTTAGTCTCTCTGTGCTCCACCATTTTCACAATGTGATACTCTGCTGTCACTGTCGCCACCACCAAGGTTCTTGCCAGATGTGTTCCCTGGACTTTGGACTTCCTGGCCTCAGAAACTGCAAGCAATAAATTTTGTTTTCTTTCTAAATCTCCCAGTTTCAAGTATTTTGTTATAAACAACAGAAATGGACTAATACATGCCCCATCCCACTACTGGGCATATATCACCCCAAAAGAATATCAGTATCTCAAGGAGATACCTGCAATACCATGTCCACTGGAGTATATTCACAATAGCCAAGATATGAAACTGACCTAAAATGTCCATCAACAGATGAGTGGTAAAGAAAATGTAGCACATATACACAATGGACTACTATCCAGACTTAAGAATAGAATGAAATCATGTCATTTACAACAACATGGATGAACCATGGACATTATGTTAAGTGAAATAAGCAAGGAGCAGAAAGACAAATTCTGTATGATCTAAGTTATACGGGGAATCTAAAAATCATAGAAGATGACAGGAAAATGGTGGCTACCAGGGCCTGGGGGTGGAGAGTGGGGAGCAATTGTTAAGATGTTGGTCAAAGGACACAAGATTTCATTTAGATACAAGGAATAAATTCAAGAGATGTATTGTACACCATGGTTACTATAGTTAACAATGTATTATATACTTGAAAATTGCTGAGAATAGGGGCTAGCTGGTTAGCTCAGTTGGTTACAGCACAGGGTTATAACACTGAGGTCAAGGGTTCAGATCCCAATACTGGCCAGCCATCAAAACACACACACAAAAAGAGCCCAAAAAGAAAATTACTGAGAATCGATTTTAAGTGTTCTCACCACAAACACAAAAATAAGAATATAAGGTGACACATATGTTAATTAGCTTGATTTAGCCATTTCACAAACACACACACAAAAAAAGCCCAAAAAGAAAATTGCTGAGAATCGATTTTAAGTGTTCTCACCACACACACAAAAATAAGAATATAAGGTGACACATATGTTAATTAGCTTGATTTAGCCATTTCACAATGTATACATATGTCAAAAAATCATGTGTACACCATACATTTATACAATTTTTGTTTGTCAATTTTTAAAGTTAAATAAAGCCATAAAAAAGAAGTTTCTCTTGCTCAGGCATATGAAAGATGGCCCTGAAATCTTTAGGGGCAGGACTAAGAAAGGATATCTCTCCTACTGCCCCTTGCAGGCCTCTAGTTTTAGAATCTATCTAAAGATTTTGAATCCTCTAAAGTTTTAGAATCTATCTAAAGAACTCAGTTTTGTTCACTCATCTTACACCTTCTTAGGGTTCATAATATGGGCTATAATATGGAAGTGATGTACTAGACCAGGAACTCTGAATCTAAGCGTAAATGATCCCTGAAATGATTGAAAAAATTGAGTACCCTTGTATGGCAGTGATTCTGGGAGGAGGTACCTAGTTTTGATAAAAATCCCAATCTTCCAAAAATGATAAAATCCACTCGGATGGAGGTAGGGCATGGGCTCAGAGACAGGCCCATCTCACAGAGGTTTCTGTTTCAGAGGTAAGTCTGAAGTCAGATCACATCTGTCCCTTGCATTGAATACTCTGCTGACTTTCCATCACCCTCAGTAAAAAATCCAGATCTCCTGTTGAGGCTAAAAAGCCCTGTGTAATCTAGGCCTCTGCCAATGTCTCCAGCTTCTTCTTGCAAGCTTACCATCTTCTCATGGTTTACTCTGCCCCAGTCACATTTGACTTTTTTCTGTTCCAACAAACCAAAACCTTTAACGTCTTGGGTTTTGTCCCTAAGTCATTCAGGCTCTGGACTTTTATTCTCCTTCAGTTCTAGGCTCAGAGATGACCACCGCCCTCACCCCCAACACCCATACTTCCCAGATATGGTGTCTTAGGGAATCTCATTTCAGTTGCAGATCAAGAATTACATGCATTTTGGGGAAAAAGAATGACATTTTAGGGTATTTCCTTGGAAGCCATTGAAAGCTTATTTATGTGAGTCACTGGAGACACTTTATTATAACTTATTATTTATTACTATTATTATTACTATGAGATTATGGATTTAGGGTTAGGTCTGGGTTTAGGGTTAGGTCTCTATTAATAAAAATATGGCATGCTATACTGGTAGATAGGAAAAGAATAAATTGAGCCTGGGAGAGCTGGCTAGACAGAAAGCAAGGAAATTTTAAATAATTAATGGAATCAAAAGGAAACAGTGCTGTGAAGAGAATACCATTGTTATTATTGTGAACATCCAAACCAATATATGGAATATTTCTATAACTTTAAGTACACTGATTCAATTAAAATCCATGGATTCATAGTAATAATGAAAAAAGGAAAATCCAAAATTAACAATTTTATCAACATTCAAGATAACTCATAAAACAAATGATGACTTTAGAAAGTGTTAAAGACAAAGAAGCAAACATTTATCCTGCCTTTACAATGGGATCAATATCACAATGTAACCACATAGTCCCACTTTATAAGAGAAACCCTTACTTTATAGAAGGAGCTCAGCTAATGGATGTAAGAAGGAATGTCCGAATTAGAAAAAAAAGGGGTTTTTTTTAGTAGGTGAAATTAATGATCTAAGGGAAATCTTCAATTACTCTGAAAATCAACCACTTAATATTAGATACTGGAAATTCATGTAGTTCTAAAGTAACATCACACAGATTACAATCTAGTCAATTTCCCCCACTGGGGGAAATATAACTAACATTCAAGGATCAGATTGGCTTCAAGTGACCAACATTAGTATCATTAATGTCTGGTAATCCAGATAGTTTGTGATTTTCAGTGCAACACAACAAGAAGTACACAATTACACCTGGCTTGTATTGTCCAAAAATGTTTAAATTGTATACATAAAACCTTTAAAATTAATTTCCATGTTAACTAAATTTCTGGAAGTGTATAGAAAAACTAAATGACATCGCAAGCATGCAATCAGATAAATGCAGTGGGTGAGACATTATCTAGAATGACTGGCTTAATCTCTTCAACAAGAGAATGTCATAAAAATGGTAGTGTGCTAGAACACAATGTAAGAGACATAACATAACTAAGAATCAGTCACAAGGCACGGTCTAGTATTGGATGTTGATTAGACAAACTGGTGTAAAGGAAATTGTTGAGTCAACCAGTACAGAGATGACACTTATCATGAGACTGGATACTCTACTTATTTATCAGGGTTTAGCACTAAATCCCATGGCTCTTCAAAATGGGAAGTTTGGGAGAGAAGGAGAAGGACTCCCCAAGGGAGAGGCAGATGAAGGCTGTCAGTAATATGAGGGGAAAAAAAATTGTGATTCTTAAAAATCCAAAGAGAGACAGTATTTGCAGGTTAAGAGAAACTCTGTGGAAACAATAAATATCCAGAATGAAGAGAAATGCTCACTGTATTCGGCAAAGTGGTGGTTCCTGGTAATGCACAAAAGAAATATCAGTGAAGTGGTACGATAGAAATTTAACTGGAGCTGGTTGATGAGAATGTGAGGTAAGAAGTTAAAGACAAGTGAGGATGGACAGCTTGCTTTGCTAAGTTTTGCTGCAAAGGGAACAGAAATTGTCCAGATGTTAGAGGGTAATGTAAGGTCAAGAGAGGTAAATTGGTTAAGATGGATGATACTAGAACCTATTTGCAAGAAGTTGGGAATACCCCAGTAAAGACAGAGATACTGTGGACCCCAAACAGAAAGAGGATAATTTATTAACAAGTACAGACAAAATTTCAGTACAATGTCATAAAGTCTATTATGAGTGAATAGAAAGATGTATTCCCTTAGACAAAGTACCAGATACAACCTAAAGGTCCAGGAAGGCTTCTTATAGGAGTTGAGACCTGTTGTGTAAGGGGATTAGTGTATAATAGATTCATAGTAATAATGAAAAAAGGAAAATCCAAAATTAACAATTTTATCAACATTCAAGATAACTCATAAAACAAATGATGACTTTATCGTATAACTTAACAAATGAATTTCAAAAGTCCTCAGAGAAGCTGTAAACTTAGCTGGGTGCAGAAAATAAAAACAAACAAACAAACAAATTCTCTTTAAGTGGTAAAAATTTTGAAAGTTTGCAGATATATAATGTTGTAGATAATACTGACATGAGAAGATATGAGTAAATTTGTACTTAAAAGAAATAATAATTGCTCAAAAATCACATTTGCTATTCCCAAATTCAGGTGTACCTGTAGCTTATTCTGCAGGTTATTTATGCAAGACTATCCTTGAGTTTGATATGAACTCAATTTGAAGATTTGAAGGAATAAGATATTTCCTTTGTAAATTTCAAGGAAAGCATTATACTACAATTTTTTGTATACTATGAACTCCAAGAGGAACTGAATTTTTTAAAGATACATGCACAAAATTCACTGAGAAAAACAAGGAACATACTATGAACCTAGTATTCTGAGAGATCACTCTGTTCTAAACAGCCTACTATAAGTCAGCAGCCTAAGTTTGTGCTGATTTTGTGAATGAAAGATATATCTCCTGTATATCAGTTTTTATGTCTCAGATAAGAACGGTTTTAGTGATATTGATGAAAGTAATGCCATTGAATTTGATGACCAGTAAGGAGTTCTGAATAACATTACCTATGAAGAAGCCATTTATAGTGACCTCAAAGAGGGCATTTTATAGACAAAAGAACAAAAAAATGATTAGAAAAATTCTTCCTTATAAATATTTGATGCCTTTCTTAGAACTAATGTAGAAAAGTAATTTTTAACTCCCACATCCGTCTACTACTCATTTGCTAACTACTATTCTAGAGTGAAAAGAAATTCCATCAAAATAAAGACTATTTAAATATTCAAAGTGAGGGCCGGCCTGTGGCTCACTTGGGAGAGTTGTGGTGCTGATAACACCAAGGCCACGGGTTCGGATCCCTATATAGGGATGGCCAGTTAGCTCACTTGGAGAGCGTGGTGCTGACAACACCAAGTCAACGGTTAAGATCCCCTTACCAGTCATCTTTTAAAATAAATATTCAAAGTGAACAAACTGTAACATGGAAACCAGATCCTTACTAAAATGTGGAAGGCTAATTTTGCTTTTTAGACTATTCATAACAATATGTATTAATTACCTATCAGATTATCTAAGGACAAACTGTAGTCTTCAACAAAGTACTACTTGCCTTTTCTGGCAACCTTTCTCATTCACAGAATTAAAAAATACCTTACCTAGCGTCCAGGAGGGTCTTTGACTTCCCAATTCTAGGTTCTAAACCTCATTATGTCCAAGTGGAAAGTTACTTCTTTAGTCCAGAGCTTTTCAAACAGTTATCCAAACCCCTTAACAAGAAAATGGAAGCCAATTCCTTACAACTTCCAACAAAGGCAAAACAGCTGCTGCTTTTATTCATTACTTACTTTGTATTAGAATGTTATTACTTTTGATTCTTCCTATTTAAAAAAAAAAACTTTATGTTGACTTACACACTTCTCCATAAAAATACAATCTATTTCACTAAATATGAAGTGTCTACATCAGTGTCAGATAAATTGAAAATATGTACGATTAAATTTTTTTTTTAACAAATTTGACATTCTCAAAGGACAGTATTATTCACTTCATTTCAGATGAGGCAATGTTATTACTTTTGATTCTTCCTATTTAAAAAAAAAACTTTATGTTGACTTACACACTTCTCCATAAAAATATAATCTATTTCACTAAATATGAAGTGTCTACATCAGTGTCAGATAAATTGAAAATATGTACGATTAAATTTTTTTTTAACAAATTTGACATTCTCAAAGGACAGTATTATTCACTTCATTTCAGATGAGGAGACTGGGCTTATGTTCACAATTGTACACGAGTTATAATTCCACAGGCACACGTGGTGTAGTTTCAGATCATCAAAACCGCTCAGTTTAGGCACTCATGATTCATGTCAACCGTTTAACAGTCATTCACAGTGCTACATGTTTATAACGACCAGAAAATGCACACAGCAGCACAAACATCAAAACGAACACAGAATTTAGTAGTCCTACTTACTTATACATTCACAGAAACATAAAATATCACCCATAATCAAGGTCATAATCAAGGTCAATACTTCACAGGCGCCCTCCCGTCCTTCAATACCACGAGGCTCCCTCGTGATTCCACAGTCACAAATCCAGTCACAGTCACCAACGGTTGTCTCCCACAACCGCATATCATTTCAAGGACAAAGAATCTCACAGGCAGAAACCACACCACAAAGAGAAACAACCGTAGGCAAGGTCCTGATCACAAGATCATTCTCAAGGTAACACTCACAGAGACATTCAACAAGCCAGGCAGTGCTCTAAGAGATAGGGCGGCGTCAAGGACAGAAACACAAAGTCCCGACCTCAAGCTTGGACCCTGAGCTTTGTCACAAACCCAGTAACGTCCAAGGTAACTCTCGAGGAACCAACCGACCCGAGATACAGACGTGCCTGGAGCTCCGGAATCCACTCGAAATGGGCTGGAACGCCCCAAAATCCCAGGGAACCAAGTAGCAAACTGGGACCTCTCTGAACGCCCTGGCTTACATTCTCTAAATATTTTTTGTGTGTGTCTCTGGATGGTGCAAATACATCCAAGAACTGTCTGGGGGCACAGCTCTTTTAGGAGCAGATCCATTGTTGCATGCTGGGTAAAAATCGATATTCACAAATAAGACCTTTTGAGAGTTCTGGAATTTTGGACTACATTTCCTATAAGCCGCCGGAGGTACACCTCCCTTAAGGAGGGGTGGGAAATGCGAGTTGTGAGTAATGAAGACGGCAGTGCTTCCTGACACTGAACTACATTTCCAAGGAGTTCGTGATGCGTTCTCCTAAGCAGTAGACCAAATTTCATAGGAAGAGAAACCTAAAAGGCCGACAGAACTTCCAACACTTGAAAATTCTCCGGGTCTGAAATACGATTTCCCAGAAATCTGAAGGAAATAGCTCCTTTACCATAGAGAACCTTCCGAAAGCCGCCCTTCCAGAGCCAGGACTGCCGCGACGTAAACAATATATCCCAGAGACCTCTGAGGCACGGTTCCTTCGAGATCGAGTAGAGTTGCATGCTGGGAAACCCTGACGCGCACTATGCCCTCTCCGTGGATAGCCGAGTTATTGACTACATTTCCCAGAGGTCTCTGGGGCACAGCACAATAAGGAGCGTGCCGAGGTGCATGCTGGGAGGCGTGCTTCCTGCTCGCGGGATTTTTTAAAGTGGCTTCACCTGGACGCCATCCCGACTTCGCCTCAAACAATGCTTCCCGTCCTGACGTCCCGGGGGTGCTTGGGCCCCGAGTGGGGAGTTCGCTTCCCATTAGGAACCCAACACGGGGTTCCGCGGGGAATGGCGGTGAGGGAGAGGCCCCCGACCTGGAGGCCCTCAACGGAGCCTCAGCCTGAAGCTTCGGGAGCGGCCGAGCAGGGAAATGAGAGTATGTGTGTGTGTGTGAGTGAATCGGAGACTGCCAGACGGGGCTCCGCCATGTTCCAGCGACTAAGAGATGTGCGTGTTAGCGTCTGTGGGGGTGACGGGGACAGACCTTGTCCCCTTGACTGTGACACACGTATATGTGTGTTTGGCGCTGACAGGCTCTGTCCCCATAATTGTGACACAGATGAGTGTGAGTGCTATGAGGGCGACGGAGCCTGGCTGTGGGGGCATCTATAGGAGTGACAGAGTCTCTGCGACTCTGCTCTGTGAGGTAAATGCCTGTGGGTTCTGTGGGGGTGGCACGGACAGGATATGGCTCTGTGGGTGAGAGAGAAATATTTGCACTCCTGTCGGGTTGACAGGAATGGGCAACATCTGGTGTTGGTGTCAGTGAGTGTGAAAGGGCCTGCAATTGTGAGGCTGAGACTGGTGCGGGATTGTGCTTGGGTGCATGGCCTATTGAGTGAGTACAGGTGTGTATGACAGTGTAACTTGTGTTTCTAGTGTCTGCTGCTTCCTCTGTCTTCTCATTCCAAATATGCGGTACCTGCCTGGAAGCAGCGGCCCCAAATGTCTGGACCCCGTTACGAAAGTGACCACGAAGAAGGGCAACGACATAGTCTTTAAATGACAATTTTAGAAACTAAAATCTCTCCATTCAGCCTACCCAAACAAGAGGAGGTAGTCACAGGAATAGAATTCCTTTTTGGGAAGGAGAGGTACCTGACATGGGAGCCAATGACAGGGTCAGATTCATGTTTTCATGTTGTCTTTTCCCCAGGCCAGCTGTCCTTTAGAAAAAAGCATCCTGAGGATGAATGAAGATTGTTACACATCTTAAAGTCAAGATTCAGGTGAGTTACTTTTTTCTTCATTGAATGCTTTGTGTTTACACAACCTAGGATTATTTGTTTTCCTTGGCCTTAAATGTCCCAGACCCCCTGATAACAACTTATCCCAGTATTTCCTTCCCAAGGGATGTGGCAGGGCATGCAAGTATACCCTTCAGTGTACTCCCCATTGACCAACCCTCTCCTTTGAGTATTCAATACCCATTTGGCAAATTGGTCAAATCCTTCTGCGTATTCTGCTTTTTTAAGGTATAGAAAAATACTTCCTGTGGGTTAATGTTAGGGCTTTAATTTTAGAGTGTGGTTTGGTAAGGAGGGGATTTGTTTTTGGGTAGAATCAAACACCAGGTATCTTTGATCTTTTCCTGGGTCTGACTTTCAAGCACGGCTAGAAAGGGGATGGCCTGATCATTTTAGTCAGTAAATGACAAAGTTGTGCACTTCGTGGGGCTTTCAAAAGTGGGATCTGAGCAAAGGCAGGGATCTTTTTTTCTAGTAATTAGTAAATAGAAATTTGTTCTGTTAACCAGGTCTTCTTTTGGTGATAGCCTCAGATTTTTTCAATTGCTTCTTTGTGTGAACTGTGAGAACCAATATGGTTTGATGTTGAGTATTAATTATGGATCTAGTATAACAGTTAGCAATTTTGTCTGTAAAGGGTCAGATAATTAATATTTTTTGCTTTGTATGACTCGTATGGTTGCATATTTTTATTCTTTTTTTTTTTAAGTTGTTTTTCTCCGTCTAGAATGGTTTTAGATTTACAGGAAAATTGCAAAGAAGGTACAGAGAGTTCCCAGATAACCTGCATCCAGTTTCCTTTATTAGCATCTTAGATTAGTATGGAACAATTTGTTACAGTCAGTGAATCAATTTTATTGTAATAATATTACAATATTATTATTAACTAAAATCCCTGCTTTTTGCTGTTTTTCTTAGTTTTTACCTAATTTTCTTCATCTGTTCCAGGATCCCATTTAGGATCTCATATTACATTTTGTTGTCACATCTCTTTAGATTCCTCTTGGCTGTGACAGCTTCTCTGATGTTCCTTGTTTTTGATAACCCTGACAGTTTGAGAGGTGAAGTATTTTGTAGAATGTCCCTCTTTTGGAATTTGTCTGATGTTTTTCTCTTGATTAGACTGGGTCTATAGGTTGGGGAAAGAAGATCACAGAAGTAAATACCATTTTCATCACACCATTCCAAGGGTACATACTATCAACATGATTGGTTACTGTTGCGGTTGTCCTTGATCACCTGGCTGAGGAAGTGTTTGTCAGTTCTCATCACTGTAAAATTATCCCTATTTCCTCCTTTCCATACTGTCCTCTTAGGATGGAACTCACTACCCCCAGCTCACACTTAAGGAGTGGGCAGTTATGCTCCCTCCTCCTTTTTTTCTTGTGTCTTTTTTTTTCATTTATAAAATCCTTTAGTTAACTCACTTAGTTAGAGCGTGAAACATGTAAAAAATTATTGTTAGTTCTCTGCCCATACAAAACAGGCTGTAAGCCAGATTTGGTCTGCAGACAGTAGTTTGCTGAGCCTGATCTATAGTGTCAGGATTTCATTCCTGTCTCTGCCTCTTCCTGGCTTTTTGAGCTCTATGAAGATAGGGCTATGATGAAAATGAAATGCATTAATATGCATAAAGTCCCATAGAGCAGCCCCCAGAACAAAAATGCTCAGTAAATACTTATTATTGTTAGGTGGTAAGTCCGGATGTTTATAGATCATGAACAACACATATATGAATGTAACTGTGGTGGATTCGTAGAGGTTCACTAAATAAACCAGAGCCTTAAATAATCTAGAATAGGAATCTTTAACTTGACGTCCTTTCTTTTAACTCCATTTATAAATTTCCAAGGGAAATTGTATACCCACTTATTATATATGTTGACAATGTGTATTTTTTCGCAGAGGACAAAGTCCATAATTTCATGGCATTAGCAAGACTATACATATCCCAAGAGATTTAAACCGGTTGGTCTACCACTAAAATGTGTTAGCTTGACCACAATTAGTGTTCAGGATGATGGAAATGGTGTAAATCATACCACATTTGTGTTATGGGATACTATGTAGCTACAAAAAAGTATGCTTAGAGATAGTCATAGGAAGAGAAAATGCATGTGACATAATATTAAGCAATGCTAGGAGTTATAAAAAACAGTATGCATGAAAAACTTAAATTACCTAGAAATCTTATTTTAATAAGACTCTTTGTAAGTACCATATTCAACATGACATTTTAATTGATCATTCAGGTGAGGAGTGTGGCCACATTTATTGAACACATTCTTTATACAAAACTCTCTTCTTTCTGCTTTGCACATACTTCCTGATTCAATCTGCTGAGCCAAGTTAGATGCAATATTGTACTCAGGGTCTGATTGTATTGCTGAGACACAGTGAAAGGATGATCAAGATCAAGGAGGTGAAATTTGTTTTAGTCACCCTATATGTTCAATATTAGGCCTTGTGTCATTGCCTTTTGCTGCTATTACAAATAACCACAGATTTAGTGGCTTAAAACCACACAAGTTTAGTATCTTACAGTCCAAGAGGTCAGAAGTCTTAAGTGGGTCTCACTGGGCTAAAACCAAGGTGTTGGAGGCTGTGTTCCTACTAGAGGCTCTGGGAGGCATTCTGTTTGCTTGTCTATTCCAGTACATGGGTGTTCACATTCCCTGACTCATGACTCCTTTCTCCATCTTCAAAGTCAGCAAAGGCAAGTCAAGTCCTTCTCACATCATACTCTGTCCCTGCTTCTGTTATCACACCCTTCTCTTACTCTGAGCCCCCTCATCTTCTTTTTTTTCATTTGACAAAATATATATGTGTATGTATGTATATATAGTATACCATATGATGTTTTGAAATAGTTTGTACAAGGAATCTATCCCAGCCGTGAGTCACATTACATGTGGGGGGGGGGGGGGGGGGGGGGGCCGGGGGTTT
>NW_007730464.1:169556-174455 GCF_000696425.1 Galeopterus variegatus | reverse complement strand
GGGGGGGGGGGGGGGGTAGTCGTGCCAGTGATCTTGGTCTTGCATTGTAAAATCTCTCACATATCTTCACCTTACAGGATCAGAGACATATTATTTGAAACTAATTCCATAGCAACAAACTTTCAAAACTGACAGCCTTTCATAATTAAATTTTCTACAATTTTAATGTGTTTTACAGAACTTAATAATAATTACTGATGTCTGTTGCCTTACAAATATGGACTGTACAAGTAACAAGTCTAAGATATATGAAAAAAGAATAAGATGGTAGTAGTTAAATATATTCACATAAATCTTCCATTTCATGTAAAACACAAGATTTATGTGTTCTTAATTTGACATCTCAGATTCTAGAAGATATTGCTATTTTTATGTTTTTAAAAATTATTCTCTGGAAAATCTGGATAACAGCAATGGGTTGTATCACTGTCAGTGTCCTGGTTGTGATATTCTACTATAGTTGTGCCAGGTATTACTATTGGCATAAACCATGTAAAAGGTGTATAACAATTATCTCTTACATCATCTTACAACTTCATGTGAATCTACAGTGATCTCAATATAAAAAAATAAAAAAACTTTCAACAATAACAAAATTCTCTGAAAATTCTTATATGTGCATTTGTGTATTTGTGTACTTCTAGAGCCATTTCCTTGGGATAAATACCAAAAAGTGGAATTTTGAGTTAAAATCAAACTTTTGTTAAGTGCCTACAATATGCCAGACCCTGTTATACTAGTACTTGGAATGAGAGAATGATTAAAAGAACATAGCTGCGGGCCGGCCCGGTGGTGCACTCAGTAGAGTGCAGCGCTTGGGAGCGCAGCAGCGCTCCCGCCGAGGGTTCGGATCCCATATAGAGACCGGTCCGCTCACTGGTTGAGCACGGTGCGGGTGTGGGCATGACACCAACGGTTGCGATCCCATTGCCGGTCGCGGTACGGGCGCGACACCGAGGGTTGCGATCCCGTTACCGGTCATGAAAAAAAGACAAAAAGGAAAAAAAAAAAAGAACATAGCTGCTATCTGTACATTGTTTATAATCCAGCAAGGAAGGGAAACTTAACAGAAGAATCTCAAGGCAGCCTGTGATCAAAGCCTGTGGTGAATTCAGGTTATGTGCCCCAACAGATGCTAGAAGAGGGACATCACTCTGAGGATAGCCACTGATGTCAGGTGATGATCAAATAACTGTGAATGTAGAGGACCTATGTAGAGATAAATGGGATTCATTTTCTAACTTTTATACCTTATGTGTTTTTTCTACTATTGTCTAATGTGAAGAGCAATAGGGTAAGATGATTTAGCGATTGTTTGCAGCCCATCATGACTGAAAGGACAATTGTAGAAGTAAAAACCACACTCCCATCAAGACATAAAGTAGCATCAAGGCAACCGTCAGTATCTACAGGGCATTGCTTGGAATTTTTTCTTTTCAGTCAGTGCTGCAACATATGTAGGCATATGTAGACATCACAGAGTTGATTTAGGTATTTTGAAGTGAAAGGAAACAAAGGAAAGTCATTAAACCAAAGTTAATATATTCTGAGCTGATTTTTAAAATCCTGATTAAAAAAGAAAAATGAAACAAGGTTCTGTGTCTTTTGAGAGTCTAACTACCTCTGAATAATTTTAAAGAAAATGCACACACATTCATATATGTCAAGCTAATGCATGGCTGTTACAGTAACTAGTAAGATATTCTTAAGTGTGAGAAAATTAACATCAAAAGGTGTGTCGGGTCACCAGAGCCAACACCAGTTTCAGTGATTGGACACATGGGCGCAGAATTCTCCATATAGTACTACTCATGGCTAAGATTTATTCAAGTGAAAGGATACAAAGCAAAATCAATGGGGGGAAAAATCATGTGGGACAATGTCCAGAGGAAACCAACTCAAGCTTCTGACATTTTTCTTCCAGTGAAATCACTTGGGATGAGCTTAATATATCCAGCGAGGAGTTATAACACCTGTTTACTATTGTCTACCGGTAAAGCTCACCAGAGCCAAGGAGTACAGGGTGTTTATCAAGGGTTTAATCACATAGAACACTGCCTACCATGTACCCGACTTCCAGATTCCCAGAGGAATCCGTGTGTTCAGTGTAAACCACACTGTTTGTACAAACAGTTTAGACACAGTGAAGCCACTCTTATCCATTAAGGAGTATTGAGAACACTCAGAGATCTGGCTGCCAGGTGCCAGCTAAAAACCAGTCTTGCAAAGAAGCCTGAGGATAGCAGTTTCAGACCCACTATGTTATGTCTATCTGCATAATAGACATTTAACTTCCCAGATTTCTTTCTTTTAAATCTGTTTCTATTAATGTCTTAAGGTTTGTCTGGATGTCTGTTTCTATATATATTTCTCATATATACACATATATTTCATATATATCATGTATTTATATTCTGTGTATATAATTTTTCAAAAGTATTGTTGTTTCTTCCTGTTTCGGTATCCTGACTTTTTTATTTATATGTCTAAAAGAGCTTTCATTTCTAAGTATTTCTTCCAAGTTAGCATTCAGTAACCACTAGCTGTTTTATAGTGATAATCCGCATGTATTTATGTAGTTGGCTTTTCTATATCATGAGTGCTGCCTGAGAGTACTTCCTGCTTCACTCAGGTCTGAGTGTGTATGGCGCAGCCCCTCTTCACTTAGGACGGGGTGTCTGGAGGGAACAAGATGTGCTCAAAGTGAGACTAAATGCCCTGAGAATCAGTCTCAGATCCAGATCTCCGGTCCCTACCTGGAGAATGCTGGACTACATTTCCCAGAGACCTGTATGTCTGCGCCAGTAGGAGTGCACCCTCGGATGTGCATTGTGTGCAGGCTCTGGTTTGACCTCAACCCTTGCGCCCTCTCCTGACATCTCCAGGGCGTTTGGGTCTGAACCAGAAGTTACTCGCTTCCAGAAAGAACCCAGCGCGGGGTATGTTGGGGAATGGAAGTAAGGGTGCTGCCCCTGTTTAAAAGGTACAAAAAGCGTAAGCCATAGTCTAGGAGGGATGTGCAAGTGGGGGAGAGGAGGCCAGGGGCAGGGGAAGAATGTCAGTGAGTATGTTCACGCATCTAGGTGGTGAGTCCGTACCCTGTTTCGGGGGCGGGGGGGGGCGGGGGGTGAGATTTGTGCGCATGCGCCTAGTGAGAGGTAGTGACGGGGACTGAGCATATCATTGTGTGAAGTTGACTCACGGGGTCCTGTCCCTGGATGTCCCACAGGTGTGCGTGTGGGCGATGGGGGCCGTGCTGGATGAGAATGTGTAGCGATTATGCAGCCGGCTATATCACTCTGATGGTAGAGGTAAGTATGTGCGGACCCTGAGGGAGTGACAGGCACCAGGCGTTTAACTGACGCCACTTGCCTGTAAAGAGCATGCGAGTGATGCAGCTATGCTCTGTCTCCATAACTGTGACACAGGTGTGTTCAGGCATCTTTGTGGGTGCTGGAACCCTTTGTATGTGTGTCTGTAGGGGGTGAAGCAGCCACCAGTGTCTCTGGGATTCTACTCTACAAGGCACATTGGTGTGGGCTCTGCGGGGGTGGCATGGCCAGGATGTGTCTCCGTGGCTGAAAGATGAGTGTTTGCTCTTCAGTGTGGTGGACAGGGCTGTGCAGTGACTCTGGCGTGGGCATCAGTGGGTGACAGGGCCTATGATTCTCAGTTAATGATTGGTGGGGGATTCTGTATGGGTAATTGGGGATATTGCCTTTGAGTGACCATGAATACGAGTGACAGTGTAATCTGTTTCTGGTGTCTCTACTGCTTTCTCTGCTTTTCCCTTCCAACCATGTGAGTATCTACCTGGGAGCTGTGAGCCAAAAGGGACATCAGAGTCTGGACCCTGTCACGAAAATAACCAACAAGAAGGGCAAAGGCATAGTCATGAGATGACAATTTTACAGCCAGAATTCTCTCCATACAGGTTACCTGAAGGTCAAAAGGACATAGCCTCAGATAGAATACCTTTGTGGGAAGGAGGGATACCCAATGAAGGAGGCAGTGAGAGGATCAGCTACGTGTTTCAGAACCCCAGTTACTACAGCCTAGTCCCTGGGAATCTCTGAAACACTCAGATCTCCTTTTATTTCTAGATGGTTTTAGATATGGACTGGGGTAAGTTGGCTTTGAAGGGGTTTTTTTATTTTTTACTTTTTTTATTTTTAAGAATATTCATGAGATACAAAGCTAATTGTCACCCCTAGTGCCCATGATGTGAGGGCCAGATTCGTACTGGCAGCATACCCATTACCAGAAATTACTTTTGTACCCTGTGTCCCCACCAAATTATCCCCTAACCTTCCTCCCAGCCTCCGCCCGCCACACACACTGCTTCGTAGCCCTAGGAATGTTCCTTCCCTCTGTAAGGCCACTGCACTACTGTAGTCTTTCTTTCCTTCCTTTCTCTCTTAGCTACCACATATGAGTAAGCACATGCGGTATTTATCCCTCAGTGCTTTGCTTATTTTATTCAACATAAGTTTCTCCAGTTTCATCCGTGTTGTTGCGAATGGGAGTATTTCATTCTTTTTTATGGCAGAGTAGTATTCCATAGTGTATATATACCACAGTTTCCTTATCCAATCATCCATTGATGGACTTTTAGGTTGGTTCCATATCTTGGCTATTGTAAACAGAGCTGTGATGAACATGGGAGTGCAGGTATCTCTTAGACATGATTTCCGTTCCTCTGGGCATATACCCAGAAGAGGGATTGATCGATCATGTGGAAGATCTATCTGTAGTTGTTTGAGAAAGCTCCATACTGTTTTTCGTAGTGGTTGTACTAATTTACAGTCCCACCTACAGTGCAGTAGTGTTCCCTTCTCTCCACACCCTCACCAGCATATGTTATTCATAGTCTTTTTGATTATCGCCGGTCTAATTGGA
>NW_007730464.1:157611-168946 GCF_000696425.1 Galeopterus variegatus | reverse complement strand
CCTTTGTCCAATATCAAATGGCTATAAGCCTGAGGAGTGATTTCTGAATTCTCAATTCTACCCCACTGATCTGAATGTCTATTTTTATACCAGTACCATGCTGTTTTGATTACAATAGTTCTGTAGTATAATTGAAATCAGGTAGTGTTATGCCTCCGGCTTTATTTTTTTTTTGCTCAGGATTGCTTTGGCTATTCAGGGTCATTTGTTTTTCCATATGAAAGGTAAGGTTGTTTTTTCCTTTTCTGTGAAGAATGTCATTGGTATTTTGATGGGAATTGCATTGAATCTGTAGATCACTTTGGGTATTTTGTAGTTCTCATTATAGAGGTCTTTCACCTCCTTGGTTAAATTGATCCTTAGGTATCTTATTTTTTTTCTGACAATTGTAAATGGGCTTACTTTATTTCTCTTTCTGTTAATTTATTATTTGAGTATATAAATGCTACTGATTTGGGGGCATTTATTTTGTATTCTGCAACATTACTGAAGTTATTAACTAGCTCTAGGAGAGCTAGTTAATCTTTAGGTGTTTCTATATACAGTATCATGTCATCTGCAAATAGAGAAAGTTTGACTTCATCTTTTCCAATCTGGATTCCCTTTATTTCTGTCTCTTGCCTGATTGCTCTGGCTAGTACCTCTACTACTATGTTAAATAGAAGTGATGAGAGTGGGCATCCTTGTCTTGTTCCTGTCCTTAAGGGAAAGACCTTCAATTTATCCCCATTCAGAATGATACTGACAGTGGGCTTGTCATAAATGGCTTTTATTGTGTTGAAATATTTTCCTTCTATACCTAATTTGTTGAGTCTTTATCACGAAGGGATGTTGAATTTTGTCAAATGCTTTTTCAGCATCTGTTGAGGTAATCATGTGGTTTTTGTCCTTGAGTTTGTTGATGTAATGTGTCACATTTGTTGACTTTTGCTTATTAAACCATCCTTGCATCCCTGGGATGAATCCCACTTGATCATAGTGTATAATTTTTTAAATATGTTGCTATATTCTGATTGCTATATTTTGTTGAGGATTTTAGCATCAGGTTCATCAAGGATATTGGCCTGTAATTTTCTTTTTTTGTTGTGTCTTTATCTGGTATGGTATCAGTGTTATGTTGGGCTCATAGAATGAGTTTGGGAGAGTAGTGTGTTTCAATGTTTGGAATAGTTTGAGAACTGGTATTAACTCCTCTTTAAATGTTTGATAGAATTCAGCTGTAAAAATTAACTCCTCTTTAAATGTTTGATAGAATTCAGCTGTAAAACCATCCAAACCCTGACTTTTTTTTGTTGGAAGATTGCTAATTACCGCTTCAATCTCCTTGCTTGTTATTGGTCTGTTCTGGTTTTCTATCTCTTCTTGGTTCAGTCTTGGTAGTTTATATGTGTCTAGAAACTTATTCATATCTTCCAGATTTTCATATTTGTTGTCATGCCGTTTTTTATAATAGTCTCTAATGATTCTATGTATTTCTGTGGTATCAGTTGTAATGTTTCCCTTTTCATTTCTGATTTTTGTTATTTGGGTCTGCTCTCTTCTTTTTTTTGTTATCCTAGCTAATGGTTTGTCTATTTTATTTATCTTCTCAAAAAAACAACTTTTTGTTTTGTTAATCTTTTCTATTGTTTTTTGGGTCTCTATTTCATTTAATTCTGCTCTGATCTTAATTATTTCTTTCCGTCTACTACATTTAGGTTTGCATGGTTGGTGTTTTTCAAGTTCTTTGAGGCATAGTGTTAGGTCACTTATTTGAAGTCTTTCCATTCTTTTGATATAAGCATTTACTGCAATAAATTTGCCTCTTAGTACTGCTTTTGCAGTATCCCACAGGTTTTGGTATGAGGTATCTATATTTTCGTTAGTTTCTAGAAATTTTTTGATTTCCTGTTTAATTTCTTCTTGGACCAATAGGTCATTTAGGAGCCTATTATTTAGTTTCCATCTATTTATATAGCTTCCAGCATTTTGCTTATTGTTTATTTCCAGTTTTAGTCCATTGTGGTTTGAAAAGATAGTTTGAATTTGCTGAGACAGAGTTGTGACCTAATATGTGGTCTATCCATGGAGAATGTACCATGAGTTGAGGAAAAGAAAGTGTATTCTTTAGCTGTTGGGTGAAATGTTCTGTATATATCTGCCAAGTCCAGTTGGTCTAGGGTGTAGATTAAATTCTGTGTCTCTTTGTTGACTTGTTGCCTGGAAGACCTGTCCCATACTGAGAGAGCTGTGTTCATATCACCCACTATTAATGTATTAGGTCCTATTTCTTTCTTTAGGTCTAAGAGTGTTTGCTTTATATATCTGGGTGCTCCAGTATTGGATGCATACATGTTTATGATTGTTATGTCTTCTAGCTGGATAGATCCCTTTATCATTATCTAGTGGCCTTCTTTGTCTTTTTTTATGTTTTTGGTTTAAAGTCTATTTTGTCCAATATAAGAATAGCTACTCCTGCTCATTTTTGGTTTCCATTTGTATGGTATATCTTTTTCCATCCCTTCACTTTTAGTCTGTGTGTGTTCCTACAGGTGAGGTGGGTCTCTTGAAGACACCATATCCTTGGGTCTAGCTTTTTAATCCAGTCAGTCAGTCTGTGCTTTTGAATGGGGAGTTTAGTCCATTCACATTTAGAGTACTTATAGACAAGTGTTGCTTAATTCCTGTCATTTAATTGCTTCTTATTTAGATGTTTTAAATATCTTTTGATCATTATTTCGCCTTTTATTTCTCTGCATTGTTAGTTGGGAATTTAAGGTGGAATGATTTAGTTTCTTTCTCTTTCTTGCTGGCATTTTTGTTTTAATGGTGGGTTTTGCTCTTTCTTGTGTATATGTGATAGCAGCACCATTACTCAGATTCCAGATGAATGACTCTCTTGACAATTTCTCGTAGGGCTGGTTGTGTGGTGGTGAACTTCCACAATCTTGGTTTGCCTGGGAAATACACTGTTTATCCCTCATTTCTGAAGGAGAGCCTTGCTGGGTAAAGAATTCTTGGCTGGCAATTTTTTTCTTTTAGTGTTTTGAATATTCATTCCACTTTCTTCTGGCCTGTAGGGTTTGGGTTGAGAAGTCTGCTGTTAGTTTGATGGGGGTTCCCCTTTAAGTGACCTGATGCTTTTCTCTTGATGCTTGTAGAATTCTCTCTTTGTCTCTGAGCTTTGCAAATTTAACTATAATGTGTCTTGGGGAGGATCTTTTTGAGTTGAATCTGTTTGGGGACCTTTGAGCTTCCTGGATCTGAATGTCTGTATCCTGCCATACACCTAGGAAGTTTTCTGTTACTATTTCCTTGAATAGGTTTTCAATACCTTTTCCTTTCTCCTGCCCTTCAGGAATACCCACAATTCAGATGTTAGGGCACTTGAGGTTGTCTACTGTCTGTATTTGTCAGGGTTCTCCAAAGAGACAGAATCAATAGGATATGTTATAATTATATGAGAGGGATTTATTAGGGGAATTAGCTCACGTGGCTATGAAGAAAAGTCCCACGATAGGCCATTTATAAACTGGATGCTGGTAGCGTGGCTCAGTCCAAGTCCAAAGGCCATAGGACCAGGGAAGCTGATGGTGTCCTTGGTGTAAGTTCTGGAACCCAAAAGCTGATGAGTCTCAAGCTCTGATGTCCACGGACAGGAAAGAAGAGTGTATCCCAGCTCCAGCGGATTGAGAGAGAGAGCTTCACCTCTTTCCTCTGTCTTTTGTTCTCTCTGGACCCCCAGTGAATTGGATGGTTCCCACCCACACTTAGGGTGGGTCTTTTACACCCAGGCCACTCAGACTCTCATACTAATCTCTGCTGGTAACACCCTCATGGATACACCTGAAAAGATTGCTTTACCAGGTTTCTCAGCATTCCTTCATCTAACCAAGTTGACATCTAGAATTAACCTTCACAGCTGTCTCGCTTCCTCATTATTTTTAATTCTTTTTTCCTTTTTTTTTGTCTGCCTGAGTTATTTTAAAAAGACCATCTTCAAGCTCTGAAATTCTTTCTTCTGCTTGCTCTACCCTGCTGCTCAAGCTCTCTGTTGTGTTTTTTATTTCACTGAGTGAATCTTTCATTTCTAGAAGTTGTGCTACACTCTTTTTTAAGGGATTAATCTCTTTGTAGATTTCCTCCTTCATATTCTGGATATTTTTTCTTGTTTCATTGTGTTCTCTAATTGAGTCTTCTTTTATTTCTTCAAGTTTTCTTAATATCATTGCTCAAAATTCTTTTTCAGACATTTCAAAGATTCCCTGTTCTATGGATTCTGACTTTGGAGCATTACTGTATTCTTTTGGTGGTGTCATTTCTTCTTGATTGTTTGTACTTCTAGTATTTTTTTGCTGATGCTTGGTCATTTGGTAGAGGGTTTGCTTCTTGTCTTACACTGAGGTTGGCTGTGGAGTGGCCTTGGTTGCTACTGTGGAGGTGAATTGCCTTTGCTTGACAGTAGGTGTGGTGGTGGTTATGTTAAACCACCTTGGTTCCTGTTCCAGACTCTAGTCATAGAATGAGCCCCTAGTGCCGTGCAGTTCTGCTGGACCCATCTCAGTGGATCAGACCCCACAGGCTGGTGCTCCCCCTTAGGTCCAAGAATGGGCGAGGGACTGCCTCTGGCCAAGCGGTTCCGCTGCTGCTGCTGGACTCATCTCAGCGGCATGGGTTCGAGGCTCAGGGCAGGGGCTGGCACGTGTCACCGCCCCCACGGGTCCGAGAAGGGGGGACTGGACACTTCTGGCCACGCAGTTCAACTGCTGCTGCTCCTGCTGGGCTCACCTTGGCAGTGTGGGTTCTGGGCCAAAGATTGTTTTCTAATGTAGACTATGATCCAGAAAAGCCCTAGTGTCTCCTTCTTCTCTTTCCTGCCGGCCACCTGTCCTTCAGAAAAGAAGCATCCTGAGGAGGAGGAGGAAGAATTGTTACATAGCTTAAATTCAAGGTTCAGGTGAGTTAACTTTTTGCTCATTAAATCAATTAAGTTTCTATAACTTAGGACTATATATTTCCCTTTTCCCTAAATATTCTATCCAATAGCAACTCAGCCCAGTACTGTTGTCTCTCAGTATCCATGGCAGGTTGGTTCCAGGTCCCCCGGTGGATACCAGAATCCATAGATGTTCAAGTCACTTACTTATAGTACCTAATCCAATGTGAATGCTAAAGTTTGTACATGTTCAGTACAAGCACAACCATTCTTTTTTTTGGCCAAATATTTTCAATCAGTGGTTGGTTGAATCCGCAGATGCAGAACTCATGGATAGGAAGGGCTCTACAATCCCTTCCCAAAGGGTGTAACAGGGTCATGCAGGAGCATCCCTCAGTGTACTCCCCATTGACCAAGCCCCTCTATTCAGTATTCATGTGCCCATGTGGCAAATTGTTCAACTCTTCCTGTGTGCTTTGCTTTTCTGTCAATTATAAGGTACAGAAAAATGCCTTCTGGGGATTAATTTTATATTACAGTGTGATTTGGTAAAGAGGGGATTAGTTTTTAGTGGAAGGAAACAACAGATAACTTTGGTCTTTGTTTTGGATTATTGAAGTTGACGGGTTTTTTTAATGTGGCTAATTTTTAAAAATATTGACAAATGAAAAATGTATATTAATGGTGTACCACATGATGTTTTCACATAGGTATATGTTGTGAAGTGATTAAATCAAGATGATTAACATATCCCTCATCTCACTGTCATTTTTGTGATGTCATTTAAAAATCTACTCTTATGCATTTTCTTCCACTAGTTTTATAGTTTCAGGTTACATTTATGTTTTAAATTCCAGCCCAAGACCAGGGAGACTGTGGGGGTGGGGGAGGTGGGGGGCTGTGAGACCACCAAGAAAGCAAGGTAAATTTGAGAGCTGCCCAGTCCCCAAGGCTCCCCCCGCCGCCTGTGCCCATACTCGCGTAGCCTGACCTGCGGAGAACCGCAGACGGTGGTGGAGGAGGGAAGTTAAAACTGCAGAGAAGCAGCAGACCCTTCAGGATCCAAGCCATACATCAGGGTGAAACGAGTGAACTGTGATACCCCCGGCCACAATGACAAAACACCAAAGGAAAGAAACCAGAAATATGAAAAATCAAGAAAGTACATTGCCACCAAAGGAAATTAATAACTTACAAATGCTAGATCCTATAGAACAGGAAGTCTTTGAAATAACAGACAAGGAATTTAGAGTAACTATTCTAAGGAAACTAAATGGGATACAAGAAAACTCAGTGAAACAACACAATGATGTGAGAAAAAACATACAGGATCTGAAAGAAGAAATGTACAAAGAAATCAATGTCTTGTAAAAGAATGTAGCTGAGCTTGTGGAGCTGAAGGATTCATTCAGCGAAATAAAAAATACAACAGAGAGTTTAACCAGAAGACTTGAACAAGCAGAAGAGAGAATTTCTGACCTCAAAGACAGGCTGTTTGCATTATCACAGGCAGACCAGAAAAAAGAAAAACTAATCCATAAATTGAAGAAAATTTATGAGAGACAACTGACAACCTTAAGCGCTCAAATATCTGAATCATGGGTATTCCCGAAGGGGAGGAAAAAGGAAATGGCATTGAAAACATACTCAATGAAATAATAGCAGAAAACTTCCCAGGTATAGGGAAAGTCACAGATCCCCAGATTCAGGAAGCCCAAAGATCACCAAACACATTCAACCCAAAAAGGTCCTCTCCAAGATATGTGATAATCAAAGACAAAGAGAGAATCTTAAAAGCTGCAAGAGAGAAGCGGCAAGTCACCTATAATGGAGCCCCAATCAGAATAACATCAGACTTTTCATCAGAAACTCTAAAAGCCAGAAAAGAATGGGATGATATATTCAAAACACTAAAGGACAAAAACTACCAGCCAAGAAAACTTTACCCAGCAAGGCAATCCTTCCGAAATGAAGGACAAATAGTATATTTCTCAAACAAACAAAAACTGTGGGAGTTCACTACCACATGACCAGCCCTACAAGAAATTATCAAGGAAGTACTGGGTTTGATACCACAAAAACAACCATCACTACCATGAATACACAAGAAAGAGCAATACCTACCAGCAAAACAAAAATGCTAACAAAAGGGAGAAAAAATAGTTTATCACCCCAAGAAACCAACAAATATAGAAAACAGACAGACTATTTGAAAGAAAGGAACAAAAGGTACTTAAGACATCTAAACAAATATCAGTATAATGCTAGGAGTAAATCAGCACCTTTCAATAATAACTCTGAATGTAAAGAGACTAAATTCCCCACTTAAAAAGACACAGACTGACTGACTGGATTAAAGAGATGGACCCAACAATATGCTATCTTCAGGAGACTCACTTGGCCTGTAAAGACACACATAGACTAAGACTGAAAGGATGGAAAAAGATATATCATGCAAGTAGAAATGAAAAACGACCTGGAGTAGCTATTCTTATATCAGATAAAATTGACTTTAAAGCAAAAACCATTAAAAGAGATAAAGATGTCCGATATATAATGATAAAAGAGTCTATCCACCAAGAAGACATAACAATCATAAATATATGTGCACCTAATGTTGGAGCAGCCAGATTTCCAAAGCAAACACTTTTAGATCTAAAAAAAAAAAAAGAAATGGAGGGCTGAGCCCGTGGCGCACTCGGGAGGGTGCGGCGCAGGGAGCGCGGTAGCGCTCCCACCATGGGTTCAGATCCTATATAGGGATGACCGGTGTGCTCACAGCGCTCACCGGCTGAGCATGGTACGGCCGGTCTCAAAAAGGACAAAAAAATAAAAAAATAAATGGACACTAACACCATAATAGTGGGGGACCTGAACACCCCTCTCTCATCATTGGACAGATCATCTAGGCAAAAAATCAACAGAGAAACACAAGATCTAAACAATACTTTAGACTAATTGGATTTGGCAGATATCTACAGAACATTCCACCCAACAACTTAAGAATATTCATTCTTCTCATCAGCACATGGAACATTCTCCAGAATAGACCACATGTTAGGTCACAAAGCAAGTCTTAACAAATTCAAAAAAATTGGAGTTATTCCATGTAATTTTTCTGATCACAATGGATTAAAATTAGAAATCAATAATAAATGAAACTCTGAAAACTATACAAACGCATGGAAATTAAACAACATTCCACTTAATGACATGTGGGTCCAAAAAGAAATTAAACAGGAAATTTAAAAATTTCTTGAAACTGATGAAAAATGACATATCATACCAAAACCTGTGGGATACTGTAAAAGCAGTTTTAAGGGGGAAATTTATTGCATTAAATGCTTAATTCAGAAGAATGAATAACACTTCACCTTAAAGATCTAGAAAAACAAGAACAATCCCAACCTCAAGTTAGTAGATGGAAAGAAATAATTAAGATCAGAGAAGAACTAAATAAAATTGAAACACAAAAACCAGTACAAAAGGTCAATGAAACAAAAGTTGGTTCTATAAAAAGATTAATAAAATTGACAAACATTTAGCAAGTCTAAGAAGAGAGAAGACCTAAATAACAAAAACTAGAAATAAAAAAAGGTGAAATTACAACTGATACCTCAGAAATACAAGAAATCATTACAGACTACTATACACAACTATACGCCAACAAATTTGAAAATCTGGAGGAAATGGATAAATTTCTGGATGCACACAAGCTACCAAAACTGAGGCAAGAAGATATAGAAAATCAGAAGAGACCAATAACAATAAAAGAGATTGAAGCTGTTATCAGAAAGTTCCCAACAAAGAAAAGCCAAGGACTGGACAGGTTCACTGTAGAGTTCTACCAGATCCTCAAAGAGGAACTGATACCAATTCTCTACAAACGGTTCCAAAAGATTGAAACAGAGGCCATTCTCCCAAATTTATTCTATGAGGCAAATATCACCGTGATTCCAAAACCAGACAAAGATGCATCAAAAATGGAAAACTACAGGCCAATATCCTTGATGAATANTGATCACAATGGATTAAAATTAGAAATCAATAATAAATGAAACTCTGAAAACTATACAAACGCATGGAAATTAAACAACATTCCACTTAATGACATGTGGGTCCAAAAAGAAATTAAACAGGAAATTTAAAAATTTCTTGAAACTGATGAAAAATGACATATCATACCAAAACCTGTGGGATACTGTAAAAGCAGTTTTAAGGGGGAAATTTATTGCATTAAATGCTTAATTCAGAAGAATGAATAACACTTCACCTTAAAGATCTAGAAAAACAAGAACAATCCCAACCTCAAGTTAGTAGATGGAAAGAAATAATTAAGATCAGAGAAGAACTAAATAAAATTGAAACACAAAAACCAGTACAAAAGGTCAATGAAACAAAAGTTGGTTCTATAAAAAGATTAATAAAATTGACAAACATTTAGCAAGTCTAAGAAGAGAGAAGACCTAAATAACAAAAACTAGAAATAAAAAAAGGTGAAATTACAACTGATACCTCAGAAATACAAGAAATCATTACAGACTACTATACACAACTATACGCCAACAAATTTGAAAATCTGGAGGAAATGGATAAATTTCTGGATGCACACAAGCTACCAAAACTGAGGCAAGAAGATATAGAAAATCAGAAGAGACCAATAACAATAAAAGAGATTGAAGCTGTTATCAGAAAGTTCCCAACAAAGAAAAGCCAAGGACTGGACAGGTTCACTGTAGAGTTCTACCAGATCCTCAAAGAGGAACTGATACCAATTCTCTACAAACGGTTCCAAAAGATTGAAACAGAGGCCATTCTCCCAAATTTATTCTATGAGGCAAATATCACCGTGATTCCAAAACCAGACAAAGATGCATCAAAAATGGAAAACTACAGGCCAATATCCTTGATGAATATAGATACAAAAATCTTCAATAATACACTAGCTAACAGAATACAGCAACACATACAGAAAATTATACACCATGATCAAGGGGGATTCATCCCAGGGATACAAGGTTGGTTCAACATACACGAATCAATAAATGTGATACACCACATTAATAAAAACAAAGAAAAAAACCACATGATCATCTCTATTGAAGCTGAAAAAGCATTTGACAAAATTCAACATCCTTTCATGGTAAAGACTCTCTACAAGATTGGCATAGATGGAAAGTTTCTCAACACAATTAAAGCCATATACGATAAGCCCACTGACAATATCATCCATAAAACAGGAACTAGACAAGGATGCCCACTCTCATCACTCCTATTCAACATAGTGTTGGAAGTACTAGGCAGAGCAATCAGAGAAGAGAAGGAAATAAAGGGCATCCAGATTGGAAAGGATGAAGTCAAGCTGTCCCTTTTTGCAGATGATATGATCCTATATATTGAACAGCCTAAAGCTTCTATTAAAAAAACCCTCCTAGACTTGATAAACGGTTTCAGCAAAATTGTACGGTACAAAATCAACACACCAAAATCAGTAGCATTTCCATACTCCACCAGTGAACATGCAGAAAGAGAAATCAAGAAAGCTAGCCCATTTATAATAGCCACCAAAAACACAAAACATTTAGGAATAAAGCTGGCCAAGGATGTGAAAAATCTCTACGAAGAGAACTACAAACCACTGTTGGGAGAAATTAAAGAGGACACAAGAAGATAGAAAGAGATCCCATGCTCTTGGATTGGAAGAACCAACACTGTGAAAATGTCCATATTACCCAAAGTGATATACAAATTCAATGCAATCCCCATCAAAATTCCAATGACCTTTTCCTCAGAACTGGAAAAAACTATCCAGACATTTATATGGAATAACAAAAGACCATGCATAGCCAAAGCAATTCTGAGCAAAAAAAATAAAATAAAATAAAGCTGGAGGCATAACACTACCTGACTTTAAACTATACTACAAGGCTATAATAACCAAAACAGCATGGTACTGGCATGAAAACAGACACACAGATCAGAGGAACAGAATAGAGAAACTAGAAATTAACCCATATGTCTACAGCCATCTGATCTTTGCCAAAGGAAGCAAGTCTACTCTACTGGGGAAGAGACTGCCTTTTCAACAAATGGTACTGAGAAAATTGGATAATCACACGTAGGAGAATGAAACTAGACCCGTATCTCTCACCATATACCAAAATCAACTCAAAGTGGATTAAAGAGTTAAATATACATCCTTAAACTATAAAACTCCTTAAAGAAAACATAGGGGAAATGCTCCAGGAAGTAGGAGTGAGTACAGAATTCATGAATAGGACCCAAAAAGTACAGGCAACTAAAGGTAAAATAAACAAATGGGATTATATCAAACTAAAAAGCTTCTGCACAGCAAAAGAAACAATTAACAGAGTTAAAAGACAACCAACAGAGTGGGAGAAAATATTTGCAAAATATACA
>NW_007730464.1:157036-157426 GCF_000696425.1 Galeopterus variegatus | reverse complement strand
AGAATACAGCAACACATACAGAAAATTATACACCATGATCAAGGGGGATTCATCCCAGGGATACAAGGTTGGTTCAACATACACGAATCAATAAATGTGATACACCACATTAATAAAAACAAAGAAAAAAACCACATGATCATCTCTATTGAAGCTGAAAAAGCATTTGACAAAATTCAACATCCTTTCATGGTAAAGACTCTCTACAAGATTGGCATAGATGGAAAGTTTCTCAACACAATTAAAGCCATATACGATAAGCCCACTGACAATATCATCCATAAAACAGGAACTAGACAAGGATGCCCACTCTCATCACTCCTATTCAACATAGTGTTGGAAGTACTAGGCAGAGCAATCAGAGAAGAGAAGGAAATAAAGGGCATCCAG
>NW_007730464.1:136894-156120 GCF_000696425.1 Galeopterus variegatus | reverse complement strand
ATTCAGGCACAGAAAGAGAAATACCACATGTTCTCACTTATTTGTGAGAGCTAAAAATTAATAAATAAATAAACAAAGCATAGGGGGAAGAAGACAGAATAACCACAAAAATTCCTTGAACTATTTAAGCCAAGTGCACAGATACAATGTGGGAGACAAGGGGAAAGGGTGGAGAGGAATGGGTAAAGGGGCATGAAAATCAAGTACAATGTATTTTGAGAAGTAAAATTAAATTAAATTAAATTATTTTAAAAATGCAAACATCTGTCATCTCATATAATTTCTGGAAGTCAGGAATTCAGGAGTAGTGTGGCTGGGTGGTTCTAGCTCAGGGTCTCTCATGATGCTGCAGTCAAATTGTAGACAGAGGTTGCAGTTTTATCATGGCACTGGAGAATCTCACTTAATGTGGCCATTGGTAGGGGGCTTTGGTTGTTGGTCATACAGGCTTCTCCTGAGGGCTCGTCACACAGCATTGACAGCTGGAGTTCCTGAGAGTGAGTGAGGAGAGAAAGAGAAAGAAGGTAAGAGGGAATCTAGGGTAAAGGCTGTCCTGACCTGCGGGATATTCAATGCAGACCCTGGAGGGGGGAGTGGGAATGGTATGGAACAAGAGACGCGAGAGATGGGAGACAAGACAGTATTCTGATCAAGTCTCGTTTATTGATTCTTAGGTTACATCTTATATAGGAAAAAGCAGGCATGCTGCAAAGGGTCTGGAATGTAAAGATATGATAATATCTTGAGGAGAGACAAAGACAGGACATTCAAAGTAAAGGTTGCCACCCAGAATGTTTATGGTTAAACAGTTTCTAGAGAAGGATAAAAGGTCACTTGCAAATTAACTTGCATAGCCAGGAGCAATCAGTTTCTGGCATAAAGATTTCGAGGCAGTTATCATGTAAAGCACGGCCATCTGAGCAGATTGTCAAGGAGAAGCGGTCTCACAAGAAGGGGTGTGGAGCTTCAGGCCCCCAACAATTAGAAAGACTCACAGAACTCACTGAAGCTTATTATATGAATGGTTATACTTATTACAGAGAAAGGATACATTAAACATCAGCCAACGGAAGAAACACAAAGGGCAGAATCTGGGAGGAAGCTCAAAGCAAAGTTTCCTTCATTCTCAAGATGCATTATCCTCCTTCCATAGACTAAGACAATACACACAGAGTATTTCCAATCTGAGAAGCTCACCAGTATCCAAAGTGTTTATTGAGGGCTTATTATATATGCATGATCAATTGACTTAGTGTCCGTAAGGTTCAAGGCACTCTCCAGAACCTCCTTCCCAGAGGTTGGACTAATAGCACGAGACCCCAGGGGACAGTAGGAGTCACCTTGTTAGCATAAACTACCAGCTGTGGTCCAGGGGCCCACCATGAATAACAAAGACACTCTTATCACTGTTTTGTATATTATATAATAGCTAGAGAAGAGGCTTTTGAAAGTTCTTGCCAAAAAGAAATGATAAGTGCATGAGGTGATGGTTACATTACCTACCCTGGCTGATCATTATACAACATACATATGTATCAAATCATCAGATCGTACCCCATCAGTATGTATAGTTACGATGTGTTGATAAAAAATTTTTTAAAAAAATTTTTTTAATTCCACTTGGGCCAAGCCCATGGCGCACTCGGGAGAGTGCGGCGCTGGGAGCGCAGCAGCACTCCCACCGTGGGTTCGGATCCTTTATAGGGATGGCTGCTGTGCTCACTGGCTGAGCGTGGTGCGGCCCGTCTCAAAAAAACAAAACAAAAAAAAATAATTCCACTTGATCGTGGCATATGATCCTTTTTATGTGCTGATCAGTTGAGTTCGTAATGTGTTGTTGACAATTTTTGCATCTATGTTCATCAGGGATATTGGCCTGTCATTTTCTTTTTTTTCCAGTTTCCTCATTTGAGTTGGGTAGTGCTGGCCTTATAAAATGAGTTTGGAAGTATTCGTGGCTTTTCAAACATTTGGAAGAGTTTGAGAATTGGTATTAGGTGTTCTTTGGATGTTTGGTACAATTCAGCACTGGAGCCATCAGGTCCTGGGCTTTTCTTTGGTGGGAAACTTTTTATTACTTGTACCATCTCCTTATTCACTGTTGGTGTGTTCGGATTTTCTGTTTCTTCATGATTCAATTATGGTGGGTTGAATGTTAGTAGGAATTTATCCACTTCTACTAGGTTATTTAATTTGGGGCATATAATTTTTCATAGTAGTCTTATGACCCCCTCTTTATTTCTGTACTATGAATTGTAATGTTTCCTCTTTCATTTCTGATTTTAATGATTTGAGTCTTCTCTTTGTTAGTCTAACTGAAGGTTTGTCAATTGTTTATCTTGTCAAAAAACCAAACCTTAGGGCCGGCCCGGTGGCGCACTGCTACAGTGCACCGCTTGGGAGCGCAGCGGCGCTCCCGCTGAGGGTTCGGATCCCACATGCAGACCGGTTCCCGCTCACTGGCTGAGCGAGGTGCGGGCGTGACACCGAGGGTTGCGATCCCGTTGCCGGTCCCGGTCCGGTACGGGCGCGACACTGAGGGTTGCGATCCATTGCCGGACACGAAAAAAGACAAAAAAAAAAGGAAAAAAAAACCCAAACCTTAGGTCACTGATCTTTTTTTTTTCTATCTTTCTCTGTTTGGTCCATGTTGAGTTCATTGATTTTTTTTTTTTTCCGCATACTCTTTGTTTTATTTATTTCTGCTGTAATCTTTATTATTTCCTTCCTTCTGTTAAATTTTGGCTTAGTTTGTTCATCTCTTTCTATTTCCTTTTGATGTTACATTAGGTTATTTGAGATCTTTTTTAATGTAGGTGTTTATTGTGGCAAACTTCTCCCTTAGAACTGTTTTTGCTACATCCCATAAGTTTTGAAATGGTATGTTTCCTTTTACATTTGTCTTGAGATATTTTTTAATTTCCCTTTTAATTTCTTCCTTGACCCATTGATTGTTTAGGATCATGTTGTTTAATTTTTGTGTATTTGTGAATTTTCTAACATTCCTCCTGTTTTTATTTTTAACTTCATACCGTTGTGGTCAGAAAAGATACTTGATATGATTTCAATCTTAAATATCTTAAGATTTGTTTTATGGCCTAACATATGATCTATGAACATCCAACATGTCCTTGACAAGGGTGTATTCTGTTGTTGGATGGAATATTCTATATATGTCTATTGTGTTCATTTGATGTAAAGTAGAACTCAAGTCCAATGTTTCCATATTGATTTTCTGTCTGAATGATCTGTCCATTGTTAAAAGTAGGGTTTGAAGTCCACTACTATTACTGTATTGCTGTCTACTTCTCCTTACATATTCATTAATATTTGCTTTACATATTTAGGTGCTCCAATGTTGTGTGCATACAAATATGCACAGTTGCTATATCATCTTGATGAATTGATCCCTTTACCATTATATAATGACCTTCTTTGTTTTTTACTTAAATTTTATTTTGTTTGACATAAGTATAGCTACTCCTGCTCTTTTTTGGTTTCCATTTGCATGGAATTTCTTTTGGCATTTCTTCACTCTCCATTTACATTCGTCCTTAAGGCCAAAGTGTGTGTCTATAAGCAGCATATTGTTGGATCTTGTTTTATACATTCAGCCACTGTGTTTCTTTTGATTGGTGAATTTTATCACTTTTATTTAAAGTAATTATTGATTGGTAAGGACATACAATTGCCATTTTGTTAATTGTTTACTGACTGTTATATATTTCCTTTATTCCATTTTTCCAGTTATGCTGTTGTTCTCTGTGTCAACCCTAGAATAACAATGGGGAGAGTGGCTCTCCAAAGAAGTAAACTTATTCAAGAATAAACAGAGGGTTATAATCTGGGATACACATGCTATAAAGAATTATAGGCGCGTCTGAAGAGATTGGAGTAAGGAGAAACTTCTAAAGGCAAAATGGAGTTCAGGTAAGCTGTTTTGAAACAAACATGATTAATCACAAGCACCTGTGTCAGAAGCAGAACTCATTGGTGGAAACAGCCATTGCTAAGCATGGGTTCTTGCAAGGATGGCTTATCTGAAATGCAGTCTTGAGGAATTTGTAGGGATAAGTCCTGTTACAGACACGTGCAGAATGAGCAGGGCATGCAGGAATTCTTGTGGGTTTTTACGAAGTCCTTGTTATGATACTTAATCTCAAAATGCATGTATGAGATTCCCTCCTTCATGACCTCCTGGCTCTGCTTTGAGTCTGATATGTGTCTTTATCTTGGCATTGGCAACTTTCACATCTTTGATATGTTCAATTTTTGTAATGGTATACTTTAATCCTTTTTATGCATTCTTTGTGGTTGCCATGGGACTTACATGAAGCACCTTATAGTTATGATATTCTAATTTAAGCTAATAACAACTACACTGTTACTTCTTTCCCCACCACATTTTATGCTATTGACATTAAACTTTACATCTTTTAAATTGTGTAGCCATTAACAGATTGTTATAGCTATAGTTATTTTTAATACTTTTGTCTTTTAACTTTGATTCTAGAGTTAAAAGTGATTCATATACCACCATTACTGTATTTGAGTATTGTGAATTTGACTGTGTACTTAACTTTATTAGTGAGTTTTATGTTTTCTTATGTTTTCATATTGTCATTTAATGTCCTTTAATTTCAACTTGAAGAACTACTTTTAGCATTTCTTACAAGATGGATCACATTTTGATGAACTCCCTCAGCTTTTGTTTGGTCTGGAATATCTTTCTCTTTCATTTCTGAAGGACACCTTTGCCAGGTATAGTATTGTTGGTTGGCAGTTTTTTGTTTGTTTTTTACCATTTTAAATATATCGTTCCTCTCTCTTCTGGCTTGCAAGGTTTCTGTTGAGCAGTCTCCTGATAGCCTCTATTGCTGATTTCAAGATTCTCTCTTTGTCTTTGACTTTTGACAATTTTGTTATAGTGTGTTTCAGAATATTCTTTTTTGCCTTGATCTTGCTTGGAATCCTTTGAACTTCATGGACTAGATGTTCAAATCCTTGCCAAGGGCCGGCCCGTGGCTCACTCGGGAGAGTGTGGTGCTGATAACACCAAGGTCCCGAGTTCGGATCCCATATAGGGATGGCCGGTTTGCTCACTGGCTGAGCATGGTGCTGACAACACCAAGTCAAGGGTTAAGATCCCCTTCCCGGTCATCTTTTGAAAAAAAAAAAAAAAGACAAATCCTTGCCAAGGGCCGGCCCGTGGCTCACTCGGGAGAGAGTGGGGCTGATAACACCAAGGTCCCGAGTTCGGATCCCATATAGGGATGGCCGGTTTGCTCACTGGCTGAGCATGGTGCTGACAACACCAAGTCAAGGGTTAAGATCCCCTTCCCGGTCATCTTTTGAAAAAAAAAAAAAAAGACAAATCCTTGCCAAGGGCCGGCCCGTGGCTCACTCGGGAGAGAGTGGGGCTGATAACACCAAGGTCCCGAGTTCGGATCCCATATAGGGATGGCCGGTTTGCTCACTGGCTGAGCATGGTGCTGACAACACCAAGTCAAGGGTTAAGATCCCCTTCCCGGTCATCTTTTGAAAAAAAAAAAAAAAAAAAAAAAAAAGACAAATCCTTGCCAAGATTTAGGAAGTTTTCATCTACTATGTATTTAAATAGCTTTTCTATTTATTCTTCCTGAACTCCCATATATTGGTGGCCCAGATGCCAAGTCTCTCAGAAGTTCCCTCAGCAGGCAGAATTGCTGGAGGAGCATAGCCAAGAAGAGTGGGATTCAGAATTCAGGGCTCCTTCAGGCTTTTCTGTGGAATGAGGCCAGGTAGCCTGCCCAAGGGGCTCAGTCAGGAGTGCCTCCCTCTAAGTCCTTCTGCCAGCAGGACTGGTCTGATACCACAGGTGAGGAGAGAGAGCTTAGAGCCCAGTTGCAGATTAATTTCAAGGTTTAGACCCATGATTGATGTCAGTCTCCTGTGACACTAGTATATATGACTCCACCTGGGCCCCTGGCAGGTTTTTTTTGGTAACAGGATCAAGGCTAGACAGCAAGTCCTCATGGTGAAGAAGCTATTTCTGAGAATGAAGCTGAGACAATGATCAGTTAGTCTTCCACCTGCCCTGTCAAAATGATTTACTTCCACCAGTAAACTCCTACCTGAGTCTGTAGGCTCCCACAAAACACTGTTGTCCATAGATAGCTGTAAAATATGTGTTGCTGTGAGGAGATATAAGTGGGGGACCTCCTGTTCTGCCATCTTACTGACGTTACTCCTTTCTTTCTCTTTGTAATACATTTTACTTTTCAGACTAGTTTTAGATTTGCAGAATAATTGCAACGATGGTAAAGAGAATTAGCAGATACCCCTCACCCAGTTTCTCCTGTTACCATGTTAGATGAGTATGGAGCATCTGTTACAATTAATGAACCAATTTTGATAAATTATCACTAACTATATATTATGATTAACTGAAGTCCATACTCCAGTCCATATTCCAGTTTCCTTAGTTTTTACTCAGTATTCTTCATCTGTTCCATGATCCCATCTAGAACACCACGTTACATTTTGTTGTCATGTCTCCTTAGATTCTCTTGGCTTTGTCAGTTTGTCAGACTTTCCTTATTTTTGATGACCTAGACAGTTTTCAGAGGTGAGGTATTTTGTAGGATGCCCCTCAATTTGTCTGATGTTTTTCTCATGATTACACTGGGTTTAAGGTTGAGGGAGGACAGTCACAGAGGTAAATTGCTATTTTCATTACACCATAGCGAGGTTACACCATGTCAACATGATCGATGACTATTGAGGTTGACAAGATCACCTGGCTGAGGTAGTGTTTGTCAGTTTTCTCCATTTAAAATTTATTCCTTTTTTCCTCTTTTTCATACTGTTCTTTTTGGAAGGAAGTCCCTATGCCCAACTCACACTTAAGGAGTGGGGAGTTATACTCCATCCTCTTTCTTTGTTCTTTGTTAAAAAAAAAAAAAAATTCTTATCTCTCTGGCCTTATGAAACAGGATGTAGCCTGGATTTGGCTTGAGGGCAGTAGTTTGCTGAGGCTGATCTGTAGTGTCAGGATTTCAATCTTATCTGCCTTTTACTGGCTCTTTGAGCTCTGTGAAAATAGGGTTGTGATGAGGATGAAATGCATTAGTACACATAAACCCCACAGAACGGTTGAAGGAGCATAGAAGCTCAATAAATACTAACTATTCTTGTTATATGTGGTAAGTCTGGATATTTATAGATCATGAGCAGGATGGCAGTTGTGATGGGTACATAGAAATTCATAAAATGAATTGAGCTTCAAATGGTCTAGAACAGGAATCCTTAACCTGAGGTCCTTTCTTTAACTCTGTTTAAAACCTTCCAAGGGAATTTGTATACCCACTTATTGTGTAAGACCCGTGCACAAATCCTACACGCCTGAGTGGCTCACCTCACAAAGACCACAAGACCAGGACCATTGCAATCAGCAAGAGGGATTTTATTTTTCTAGCATGCTGGGGCGCTTTGCCTTTCGGAAAAGCTGCCCCCAGTTTACAACACAAGCACTTTTTATACAGTTTTTCCTGAACAGATCTTTATGACAGGATGAGTTGTCGGTTATCTGTGGCGCCCTTGGATTTACGGGCAGACTCTAGCACGCTGGTACCCTGGTAGATCTGTGGCACCTTTAGATTTACAGGTGGGCTTTTCCTCCATAACAGTGCTTCTTTCAATCATATATCTTCCTTGGCGCCTGGCAAGGAGGCTTTTAGATAAGGAACCAAGGAACCAGCTGGTCCCTGGAACCGGGTGGGGGCCACCCCCTTCTTGGAATGTTTAGTGTACTTGGGCCCCCTGCTGCTTTATAGCCCCTTAGAAGTTGCTTTACATTTCAACAGCCCCTTAGAAGCTGCTTTACATAAAATGCCTTTAGATATGTTTCCCCATTTTAGCAAGCGTTTGCAAAAGCAATTGGTGCAGGTTAAAGCTATACTAGCAGGGCCAGCCTGGTGGCGCACTGCTACAGTGCGCCGCTTGGGAGCGCAGCGCTGCTCCTGCCGAGGGTTCGGATCCCACATACAGACCAGCCGCTCACTGACTGAGCGAGGTGCACCATTTTAGCAAGCGTTTGCAAAAGCAATTGGTGCAGGTTAAAGCTATACTAGCAGGGCCAGCCTGGTGGCGCACTGCTACAGTGCGCCGCTTGGGAGCGCAGCGCTGCTCCTGCCGAGGGTTCGGATCCCACATACAGACCAGCCGCTCACTGGCTGAGCGAGGTGCGGGTGCAACACCAAGGGTTACGATCCCGTTGCTGGTCCCGGTCCGGTACGGGCGCAACACTGAGGGTTGCGATCCGTTGCCGGTCACGAAAAAAGACAAAAAAAGGAAAAAAAAAAAAGCTATACTAGCAAATTGTGCAGGTTAGAGTTATATCATTACTAAAATCCCACAATTGTACATGTTTGACAATGTGGTATTCTTTTCCAGAGGACAAAGTCTATAATTCTATGGCATTAGCAAGACTGTACACACTCCTAAGAGATTTAGACCTATTGGTCTACAACAAAAGTGTGTTACCTTGACCACAGGTAGTGTTCAGGATGACGGAAATGGTTGCCCATCATACCACATTTATGTTATGGGATACTGTGTGGCTACAAAATAGTATGTTTAGAGATAGCCATAAAAAGGAAAAATGTCAGATCCCCATACTGGCCACTGGCCAAAAAAAAAAAGGAAGAATATAGGTGACATAATATTAAGCAATACTACAAGTTATGAAAAACAGTATGCATGAAATAATTAAATCACTTAGAAATCCACTTAATAAGACACTTTGAAAGTATCATATCTAACATGACATTCTAAATGATTATTCAGTGAAGGAGCAGAGGAGTGTGGCCATGTTTATTGAGCACCTTCTCTGTACCAGACTCTCTTCTGTCTGCTTTGCACTCATTACCTGATTTAGTCTGCAGAGGGAACTTAGCTGCATTATTTCTCTTAAGGTCTGATAGTATTGCTGAAACACAGTGAAAGGTTGTTCAAGAGCAGAGAGGTAATACAGTTTGAGTATCTCTTATCCAAAATGCTGAAGACCAGAAGTTTTTTGGATTTTGGATTTTGTTTTTTGCCCTGATCCGAAAATCCAAATGAAATGCTCCAATGAGCATTTTCTTTGAGCATCATGTCAGGGCTCACAAATCTCACATTTTGCAGTATATCGGATTTCAGATTTTCATATTAGGGGTGCTTAACCTGTATTTATTTAGTCAAACTGTTTTTTCAATGTTAGGCCTTTTTCAGTTCCCTTTTCTATTGTAACAAAGTAAGCCATCACAGATTTAGTGTCTTCAAACAACACAAATTTAGTATCTTACAGTCCTAACAGTCAGAAGTCTGAAGTGGGTCTCAGAGGGTTAAAACCAAGGTGATGAAGGCTGAGTCCCTATTGGAGGCTCTAGGAGTCATTCTGTTTCCTTGCCTTTCCCTTTTTTAAAGGCTGCCAGCATTCCTTGGCTCATGACTCCTTCCTCCAATTTCAAAACCAGCAAAGAAGAGTCAAGTCCTCACATCATCTTACTACTTCTGTTGTCACATCTGTCTCTCTCTCCTTCTGACCCCTCTCACATACTTTTAAGGACACTTGTCATTACATTTGGGTCACAGGGATAATTCAGCATAATCTTTCTATCTTAAGGGTGGCTAATTAGCAACTTAAGTCCATCTATAACCTTAATTCCTTATGCCAAGATCATGAATTAGGATATGGACATTTTTGTGATGCAGTCATTAGCCTAGTACAGGCATCTACATTCCAGCTTTCCTTAATGACTACAAGATATCAGCTACCCCATAATATCTGGTCCTATTTTTTGGCAGGGGGGGGGGCTGACTCCCTTAAGTAATATTTCTTATAATAGGATTAATGCAAGCCTGCTGCAAAAAAAATTCAGTCCCCTAAGAAGCTCACAAAGAATAATCTCAAAATTACTCATAATTGTACCATCCAGAGATAATTACTGTTAACATTTCATATGTATGTTTCCAGTCCTTTGCTCCTGTTCTAAGCATGTATGTATATATTTGTTTCTGAAGCATCGAATCCTGCTAATTGGTTATATAAATGAGTCACAGACTGTCCAAATCGTAGCAGATAAAAGGAATCTAACACAGCCATTATACCTATGAGCACATGGGGAGAGATGGGGCCAGTGATAGCTCTCTTACTTTGAATAACCTCACATATTTTACATCTTAAGGATTATGGATACATCATTTAAAACTAATTTTGCAGTGACAAATCATCAAAAGAGACAGAATTAGATCTCTGTGATTTTAATGTTTTTTCACAGAAAATGATAGTGATCACTGATTTCTGATGCTTTACAGATATGTACTATATAAGTGATATTTCCATGATTATATATACAGGTATAGTACATACAATATGTACTGTAAAAGTGGCAAATCCAAGATATATGGAAAATTAGTAAGATGGCAATAATTAAACACGTTAATATATATCTCCATTGCTATGTAGAAAACACAATTCGGCCTCTTGTTAATGTTCTCAAATTGGCATCTTCTCAGATTCTTTGAGCTCAGTTTTTGATAAAGAATCATGTCTCTGTCCCAATAGTTCCTAGTGGAGGGGGAGAATTTTCTCTTTATGTGTCTTAGAATCTTTTTTGTTAATATTCCTAATTAAAAATAATTGCATTCTTAACATCAGGCTCTGAAAGTTATTTTTATTATATTGACAGCTGGGTTTGAGAAGCAAATATTTCAGTATAAGAAAAAAGGACACAGCAGACTTGAGTTTCTGTTATAAAAATGGATTAAGGGATGTGTAATGTCCTTTATCTTTATTAATAGCAGCTAATTAATATTAAACAATTATTATATATTAATGTGTGTTTTATGTAAATTATCTTAATTAATAGTTGAGATGGTCATACCTTGTAGTATTTTTTTTTCCAATTTACCAGCAAGAAAACAGATACTGTGAGGTTAATAACTGTGAGAGCTGAGATATTCACATCCTAAAAGTCAGACAAAAGAGCCTGTGTTTTTAATTTCACCAAAACATCTCCACCCAAATTATATAAACCTACCTTCTTCACTTGGTAATTCATCATAAATTCTTCCCCAATTAATATAAATGTCATTATTAGTAAAAGTATTCTGTGCAATTATATAGCAGACTATATTTTTTTAATCTGTCCTCTACTATGATATTTTTATTTCTATTGTTTTTATTTTTAAAAATAATTTCTGGAAAATCTGGATAATATCAATAGATTGTTTCAATTTCAATGTCCTGGTTCTGATATTATGCTACAGTTTTGCAATAATCACCATTGACATAAATAAGGTAAAGGATAGCACAGGATCTCCATGTATTATTTCTTACAAATGCATGTGAATCTACACTTATCTCAATTTAAGAAAAAAAATTCACAGAAAGTAATTATCCTCTGAATAATGTTGCACAAGCATTTGTGTATTACGATAGCTGTACCTTCAGATAAATTCTTTTTTTTTTTTTTGTCTTTTGTCTTTTTCCGTGTCCGGCAATGGATCGCAACCCTCAGTGTTGCCCCCGCACCGGACCGGGGACCGGCAACGGGATTGCAACCCTCGGCGCCGCTCCCACGCCTCGCTCAGCCAGTGAGCGGGAACCGGTCTGCATGTGGGATCCGAACCCTCGGGCGGGAGCGCCACCGCGCTTCCCAAGCGGCGCACTTATCCAGTGCGCCACCAGGCCGGCCCCAGATAAATTCTGAAAAGTCGGGTTTTGAGTCAAAATCAGACTTTTGTTAAGTGACTGCAATATGCCAAACCCTGTGATATTAGTACTGAGAATGAAAAAATGAGTAAAAGGGCGTAATTGCTGCCCGTATGTCGTTTATAATTTAGCAAGGAAGGGAAACTGAATAGAAGCACCTCAGGGCAGCCTATGGTCAAGGCCTGTGGTGAATTCCAGGTGATGTGTCCCAAGAGGTGCTATAAGGGGACGTCATTCTGAGGACATCCACTGATGTCAGTTCATAACCAAATAATTCTGAGTGCATGGACTCTGTGGAGCTGAAGAGAATGTATTTTCTAAGTTGTATACCTTATATTTTTCTAATAATGTTTGGTCCAAAGTGAAGACCAATATTGTAAGATGGTTTAGCACTTATCTAGAGGCCCTCATAGCTTGAAGGACAGGTCCACAAGTAAAATTTACACTCCCATCAAGACATAAATGTCAGTGTTCATAAATCAAGAATACTGTCAGTATCTGAAGAGCTTTGCTTGGAAACTTAACCATTTTTTCCAGCCAGTATTCCAACATGTGTGGGCATAGGTAGACATCAGAGGATTAGTTTAAGTATTGATAAATGACAGCAAAGGGAAGTTATTCAGTAAATTAATCCAAAGTTAATCCAAAAGTTAATATTTAATAAAGTTAATTCAAAGTTAATATTTTCTGAATTCCATCTACAAGTTCGAGTAGACTTTTTAAGGAAGAAAAAAAAGGAATGTTCTCTGTCTTTTGAAAGTCTAACAGCCTTTTATATTTATTTCTTAATAAATATAAAAGAAAGAAACACCCATTTATATATGTTAAAGCAATGCATGACTATTGTTACAACAGCTAGTGAGGTACACTTAAAAAGAAGAAACTCAAAATCGAAAGATGTGTCAGGGATCACCAAGACCACCACCAGGTTCAGTGATTCTCTAGTTGGACTCACAGGGCTCCACATACAGTCCTATTCATGGCTAGGATTTATTCCAGTGAAAGGATACAAAGCAAAATCAAAGGGAACAGGCACATGGGACAAGGTCCAGAGGAAACCAGGATCAGTCTTCCATGGTCTTCTCCAGTTGAATCACACAGGATGTGCTTAATTCCTCCAGCAATGAGTTATGACAGCACCTATTCTGTATTGTCTACTAAGGAAGCTTACCAGAGCCTAAGAGTTCAGGGTTTTTAATCAACATTTTTTCTTTTTTGGGGGGTAGGGTCGGGGGGCAGTTCACCAGTGCAGGGATCCAGTCCCTTGACCTTGGTGTTACAACATCATACTCTAACCAACTGAGCCAACTGGCCATCCCTTCAACATTCATACTTACCCAAACATTCTCCCTAGCATATACCAAAATTCCAGACTCCTAGAGGAAAGCAAGTCCAGCATAAACCACATTGTACAAACAGTTTAGACACAGTAAGGCACTGTTACCTGTTAAGGAGTAGTAAGAAAACTCTGGATTCTGGTACCCAGGTGCCAGCCAAGGACCAATCTTTTGAGGAGGCTTAAGGATAACAGTTTGGGACCTGCTATGTTAACTCTTCCATCTCTTTCATTCTTTTATTGTCTTATGGTCTGTCTGGGTATGTGTCTCCCTTTATATAAATATGCATTTCATATATATACACATAAATATATTTCATATATATAGCATATTCATTATGTGGCATACAATTTTTCAAAGATACCATGCATCTTCCTTTTTTCGTATCCTAACTTTTCCATTTATAATATGTCTGAAATATCTTCCATGGCTTTAGGTATCTCTTCCAAATTAGCATTCAGTAACCAATCATCGTTTTATATTGATAATCTGCATGTATTTATGCAGTCATCTTTTCTGGACTCAGAGTGCTGCTTGAACACTTCCTTTCCTCCTTATGTCTTAGAATCTTATTTACTGACATTGCTAATTTAAAAATTTCATTCTTAGCATCTGAAAACACCTGAAAGGTATTTTAGTGTTCATTATATTGACAGCTGATTTGACTTGAGTTTCTTTTATAAAAATGGATTAAAGGATGCTTAATGTTATTTACCTTCAATAGTAACAGCTAACTTAACTAATCATTACATATCACTGCATGTTTTAGACAGATTATCTTAATAGTCGAGACAGTCATACCTTGTAGGATTTTATTCTGTTTTTACCAGTGAGGAAACAAATGCCATGAGGTAACTGTCAGAGCTCAGATTCATATCCTGAAAGTCAGATCACAGAGCCTGTGTTCTTAATTTCACCAAAAATCTCCACCCAAATTACATGTACTTTTTTTTTTTTTCCCCTCCCTTTTTGTCTTTTTTACTGACCGGCAATGGGATCGCAACCCTCGGTGTTGCGTCCGCACTGCGCTCAGCCAGTGAGCGGGAACCGGTCTCCACATGGGATCCAAACCCTCGGCGGGAGCGCCGCCACGCTCCCAAGCGGCGCACTCTCCAGTGCGCCACCGGGCCGGCCCTACATGTACCTTTTTAAACCTACCTTCTTTGATAGTTAATCATAAATTCTTCCTCAATTAATTTAAATGTCATTTTTAATAAATATATTATAAGCCATTATGTAGCAGGCCATATTAAATCTGTCCTCTACTGTGAAGTATTTCTATTTCTGTTTTTTTTTTTTATTTTTAAAAATTATTCTCTGGGGCTAGCTGCTTAGCTCAGTTGGTTACAGTGTGGTGCTGATAACACCAAGGTCAAGGGTTTGGATTTCCAGTATTGGCTAGCCACCAAAAAAAAAAAGTTTATTCTCTGGAAATTCAGGATAACGTGGATAGATTGTATCAATATTAATGTGCTGGTTGTGATATTATACTGTAGGACAATCACCGAATGGCATAACCTAGTGAAAGGTACATGGGATTTCAGTGTTATTTCTTACAACTACATTTGCATCTACAATTCTCTCAATTAAAAAAAAAAAAAAAAATTCCCAGAAAGAAATTATTCTCTTAACATATTTGGTCATACATTTGTGTACTACTATAGCTATTTCTTTGGAATAAATTCCAAAAAGTGGAATTTTTATTGAAAGTCAGACTTTTCTTAACTACCTGCAGTATGCCAAACCCTGATTTTAGTACGTGGAGAGAATGAGTTGTGGAATTCATTTTTTGTGGGAAGAGGTGCCTAATTTGTCAGATGGAGTGGGTTTGTGGTGCAACTACATTTTCTAAAACCCCAGTTAATTCAGACTATTCCCCAGATATCTCTGAAATACTCAGATTCCAGTGCCTTCTTATGTCTATTGGTTTTAGATATGGCCTGGGGCAGGTGGTCCTTGAATGTGTTTTCCAATGCAGCCTGTGCTCCTAGTATCTCACTCTTTCCCTCCTCTTTCCCCTAGGACAGCCATCCTTAAGAAAAAAAATCTTTAAAAGGGAGAATTGTTATACATCTTAAAATCAAGGTTCAGGTGAGTTACCTTTTTGTTCATTAAATGACTTGTGTTTATATGACTTAGAACTGTTTACTTTTTTGGCTCTAAATGTTCTCACTAATAGCAACTTATCCCAGTAATTCCTCCCCAAGGGGTGTGACAAGACCTGTTTAAGTGTATCCCTCGGTATATTCCCCATCAACCAGCCCTATCTTCTGAATACACAGTAGTCCTGCCTTATTCTCAGTTTTGCTTTCTAACGTTACAGTTACCCATAGTCAACCATGACCCAAAAATATTAAGTGGAAAATGCCACAAATAAACAATTCATAAGTTTTAAATCGCACACCATTCTAAATAGTGTGGTGAAATCTTGCACTGTCCCACCCAGAATGTGAATCATCCCTTTGAATAGCATATCCACACTTTATACCGGAAACATGTGTTAGTCACTTAGTAGCTGTCTGGGTTATCAGATGGACTGTGCTCTCACAGCACTTGTGCTTGTGTTTAAGTAACCCTTATTTTATGTAATAATGGCCCCAAAGTGTAAGAGTAGTGATGCTGGCAATTCAGATATGCCAAAGAGAGGCCATAAAGTGCTTCCTTTAAGTGAACAGGTGAAAGTCTTTGACTTAATAAGGAAACAAAATACATCATATGCTAAGATTCAGGTCTACACTGAAATATTTTGGAAGAGACCACATTCATATAACTTTTATTACAGTATATTGTTATACTTGTTCCATTTTATTATTAATTACTGTTAATTTATTACTGTATACAATTTATAAATTAACCATAGTTATGTATGTACAGGAAAAAACATAGTATATGTAAGGTTCAGTACTACCTGCAATTTTAGGTATCCACTGGGGGTCTTAGAACATAACCCCTAAGGGTATTTGCCTACCCATTTGGCAGATTGTTCATATCCTCCTGTTTGCCCTGACTGTATATAAAAATAGAATCTGATTACATGTAAAAATACCTCCTTGAGGTTAACGTTAGTGCTTTACATTACAGTGTTAAATTATTTGGGGTTTTTTTGCTTATAACAGAATACCGAAACTGTGTAATGTATAGAGAAATAAATTTTATTTCTTACAGTTTTAGTGGAAGGGAGGTCCAGGGAGCACATCTGGGGAGGGCTTTCTTCTTGGTTCGGCCTTTGTGTGGAATCCTGTGGCAATGCGGGCAGTCACGTGATAAGAATGGCAAGAGTGCTTTCATGTGCTCTCCTTATGAAACCACCAGTCTACACCCATGATAACCCATTAAACCATTAACCCATTACTCCATGAATGGATTAATCCATTCACAAGGGCATAGTCAGTCACAATCCAGTCACCTTTTAAAGGCCCCACTCTTCAAATATCATAATCATATTTTCCACCCTCAATACTGTTACAATGAGTGTAATGTTTCAGTGAGTTTTGGGAGGACATTAAATCCACAGCAATCTTGATTTAGCAAGTTGGGGATTGGCTTTTAGGTGGAATCTTTGGTCTTTTCCATGGGCCTGATTTTTAGAATGCAGCTAGAAAGAAGGTTTGACTGTTTAGTTACTACACGACAAGGTTTTTAGCTCTGTGATGCTTTTAAGAGTGAGGTTTGAGCAAAGGTCTATGTCATCAAGGGCAGGGATATTTTTCAAGCAATCAATAAATCAAAATTTGTACTATTAACCAGGTATTCTTGAGGCTAACAGCCTGTTTATTTCAGTTGCATCTCTGTGTGAATTGTGAGAAGCAATGTGGTTTGATGTTGATGTATGAGTTTCGGATCTAGACCAGGAGATGGCAAATTTTTTCTGTAGAGGGTTAGGTAGTAAATATTTTGTGCTTTGTGAGCTGTATATGGTTGCATATATTTCTATTTTTATGTATTTGGATTATTGTACTTTTTATTTTTTCACGTACCTTTTATGTTTATTTAATTCACAAATTATGTTTATGCTGTACAACATGTTTCTATATGTGCACATAGTGGAGTGATTATCAAGCTGAAGAACAAATCCCTCTTATCACTAATAATCATTTGTGTGATAAGTACTCTTCTAGCAAGTTTCAAGTATTCTATTGACCTTTGAACAACTCAGACCCCCCGCGCAGTCAAAAATGTATATATAACCTTCTCCTGGGTCACAGCTGCTGCATGCCACTGTACCCCAAGCCACGTGGGGTGCTTAAATAGTATTTAAGTAGTTAAGTACCTAACAGTAGGCTACTCACAACATACCTAACCAAAATTTTTCCAATACATTTACTGAAAAAAATCTGTATATAAATGGACCCACACAGTCCAAATCCCTGTTGTACAGGGTTTGCTGTATACATTGTCATTCATTATAGTTAGTCACCACACTGAATAATAGATAAGAACTTATTTCTTCTCTCTCATGAAAACTTTGTACCCTTTAATCTCCCCAGCCGCTGATAATCACTATCCACTCTGCTTCTATGAGTTGGACTTTTTTTATGCTCCACAAATAGCTGAGATCATGCAGTGTTTGTTTTTCTATGCCTAGCTTATTTCAGTTGATACAGTGTCCTCCAGGTTTGTCCATTTTGTTGAAAATGACAGGATGTCCTTTTTTAAGTACAAATATTATTTCATTGTATGTACATACACCATATTTTCTTCATTCCTCTACTGATGAACACTTGCGTTGATTCCTTATTTTGGCTGTTGCGAATAATGCAATGAACGTGGGAGTGCAGTTATCTCTTTGAGGTAGTGATTTCCTTTTCTTTTGATACATACTCAGAGTGGGATTGCTGGAAATTGTGGTGGTTCTATTTTTAGTTTTTTGAGGAGCCTCCATACTGTTCTCCATAATGGCTATACTGATTTAAATTCTCCCTAATAGTGAGAAAGGGTTCCCTTTCCTCCAGATCCTCACCAACATTTGGTATGTTTTGTTGTTGTTGTTGTTGTTGTTTTTGGATAAAAGCTATTCTTACAGGTGTGTGGTGATATCTTATTGGGCTTTTAATTTTCTTTTCCCTGAATATTAGTGATGTTGAACATTTTTCATATACCTGTTGGTCATTTGTATGTGCTCTTTTGAGAAACTTTATTCAGGTGTTTGATATGTTTTTTAATTGGGTTATGTGTTTTCTTGCTTGTATCAAGTTGTGCCAGTTTCTTATATATTGTAGATATTAACCACTCATCAAATGTATGGTTTACAAATATTTTCTCCTAGTCTGTAGATTTTCTCTTCATTCTGCTTGTTTGTTCTGCAGAAGCTTTTTAATATGATTCACTCCATTTGTCTATTTTTGCCTTTGGGGTCATATCCAGGGAATTATTATAAAGACCAATGTCAAGATCTTTCCCTTCTGTTTTCTTTCAATACTTGTATAGTTTCAGTTCTTATATTTAAGTCTTTAGTATGTTTTGAGTTGATTTTTGCATATGGGAGAGATAAGCATTTAATTTCATTCTTCTGCATTTGGATATCCAGTTTTCCCAACACCACTTATTGAAGAGGCTGTCCTTTTCTCTTATGTGATCTTAGTACCTTGCTGAAAATTTGTTGACCATAAATATGTGGATATTTTCTGGGTTCTTTTCTCTGATCTGTTGGTCTAAGTGTCTTTTTTTGTGCCAGTACCATGATGTTCTGATTGCTATAGAATTTGTAGTAGATTTTGAGATAACGTAGTGTGATGTCTCCAGCTTTGTCCTTTTTGCTCAAAATTGCTTTGGTTACTCATGTTCTTTCATGGCTCCATATGAATTTTAGGATTTTTTTATTCCTATGAAAACGTCTTTTGAATTTTTATGGGGATCGTATTGAATCTGTAGATGGCTATGGGTAGTACCGGCACATCAGTAGTATTCTTCCATTTGACAGAAGTATAATATCTTTCCATTTATTTGTGTCTTCTTCAATTTCTCTCATTTATGTGTTATAGTTATTCATGTACAGGTCTTTTACTTCCTTGGCTAAATTTATTCCTAAGTATTTTTTTGACACTATTGTAAATGGGGTTGCTTTCTTTTTTTTTTTTTTTTTTTTTTTTTCCTTTTTTAAACCAGCCCCCCCCCCCCCACCCAGTGAGCCCTGTGGGCGCCCCCGCCCTCCC
>NW_007730464.1:134174-136860 GCF_000696425.1 Galeopterus variegatus | reverse complement strand
TTTTTTTTTTTTTTTTTTTTTTTTTTTTTTGTCCTTTTTGAAACCAGCCGCACCGCACTCAGCCAGTGAGCGCTGTGAGCGCACCGGTCATCCCTATATAGGATCTGAACTCTCGGCGGGAGTGCTGCTGCGCTCCCAGCGCCGCACTCTCCCGAGTGCACCATGGGCTCAGCCCAGGGTTGCTTTCTTGATTTCTTTTTTAAATAGTTTATTGTTAGTGTATAGAAATGCTACTGATTTTTGTATGTCTATTTTGTATCCTGTGACCTTACTGAGTTTGTTTATTATTTCTAACAGTTTTTTGGTGGAGTCTTTAGGGTTTGCTATGTATAAGAGCATGTCATCTGCAAACAGAGACAATTTAACTTTTTACTTTCCTGTTTGTATGTCTTTTATTTCTCTTTCTTACCTAATTGCTGTGGCTAGGACTTTTAGTACTTTATTGAATAGATTTGGCATGAGTGGGCGTCCTTATCTTGATCTTTAAAGGGAAGTCTTCACTTTTTCTTCATTGATTATGATGTTAGCTGTGTACTTTTGATATACGACCTTTATTGTGTTGAGGTATATTCCTTCTATACCTAAAGTGTTGAGAGTTTTCGTCATGAAAGGACATTGAATTTTGTCAAGTGCTATTTCTGCATCGAGTGAGGTGATCATATGGTTTTTGTCTTTCATTCTGTCAACTTGATGTATCGTATTTATACATTTGCATATGTTGAATCATCCTTGAATCTCTGGGATAAATCCCATTTGGTCATAAAGAATGATCCTTATGATGTGCTGTTGAATCCAGTTTGTTAGTATTTTGTTGATGATTTTTGCATTTATGTTCACCAGGGATATTAGCCTGTAATTTTTTTCTTGCAATTTTTTTTTGGCACTATAAAGTTATTTATTCACTATACACAGAACATGTCCCCTGTAAAATGCACACGTAAATCACTAAAAAGCATAATTTGCTGAACATTTTCTCAATTACAGAACATACTAAATCAGCTTTGATAACAGCTGTTTAACTCAAAATAATCTAATTATAGCACCCAGAGTCTCCTTTATATCTAATACAAAACTATTTTTGGAGTTATTTACTAATATTTGTTTGATGAGGCAGAGTTAACAACTTAATATAATTCTAGTATATTACAGTCACCGCACAATAAATCAGTTTATTACAGATGAAAACAAATCATTTTTTTTTTTCCTTTTTGTCTTTTTTCGTGTCCGGCAACAGATCGCCACCCTCAGTGTCGCGCCCGCACCGGACCGGGACCGGCAACGGGACCGCAACCCTCAGTGTTGCGCCCGCACCTCGCTCAGCCAGTGAGCGGGAACCGGTCTGTATGTGGGATCCGAACCCTCGGCGGGAGCGACGCCACACTCCCAAGCAGCGCACTGTAGCAGTGCGCCACTGGGCCGGCCCCAAAAAACAAATCATTTTTTCATTATTTGTATTAATAGGACGCAAACAGAAATACTGGATACTTTTAAATGGCAGATAACCACAAAATTACTTATCTTTGATAGTATATTGGGTTTTATAATTACAGTAGGATATGGTGTATAATATTGTTATGAATAATACACCTCAAACAAAACAATGAGGCCATACTGTAAGGATTAACTAGATTGTACTCAGTAAAGTTATTGATTAAGGGAATCATCTGTTTTTCTCCCCAGTTATCTAGTACAATGTTTTGCCCACAGTAAGGGCTCAATAAATATTTGCTGAATATACTGACTAGGAAAGAGGTGAGAAGAGATGGGTTGTCTTAGGTGGATATCAAGTATAATTGGAATTTACCCAGGGAAAGAGAGTGGTCTTCTTGCAGTTTTCTTACTTGGGTTTTCTTATTCGGGTTTGTATTTTTCCATCCTTCATTTCCCATCTGTTTGTGTACTTAAGGCTAGCCTCATAAAATGAGTTTGGAAGTATTTCCTTCTCCTTAATTTTTTGGAAAAGTTTGAGAAGATTTGGTATTAGTTCTTCTGGAAATGTTGTGTAGAATTCATCGGTGAAGGAATTAGGTTCCTGGCTTTTCTTTAGTGGGAAATTTGAATTATCTGTTCAATCTCTTTACTCATTATTGGTGTACTCATATTTTCTATTTCTTCATGATTCAGTCTTGATAGGAATTTATCCATTTCTCTGAGGTTATCCAATTTGTTGGTGTATAATTATTTTATAGCCTAATGATTCTCTATTTTTGTGGCAGGAGTTATAATGTCTTCTTTTTCATTTTTTATTTCATTGATTTAAGTCTTTTTGTTTTCTTTGTTAGTCTAACTCAGAGTTTGTCGTTATTTATCTTTTCGAAAAGCCAACTCTAAGTTTTGTTGATCTTTTTGTATTGTTTTTCTATCTCTATTTTACTTATTTTTGCTCAGATCTTAAATATTTCCTTCCTTCTATTAACTTTGGCCTTAATTTGTTGTGGTTTTTTTCAAGTTCCTTGAGGTGTAATGTTAGGTCGTGTGAGATATTCTTGATGTAAGCGTTTATTGCTATAAACTTCCCTCTTAGAACTGCCTTTCCCATATCCTATCAGTTTTGGTGTATTGTGTTTGTCTCGGGATTTTTTAAATTTCCCCTTTAATTTCCTTTTTGACCCTTTGGTTGTTTAGTATCATATTGATAAATTTCCACATATTTGTGAATTTACCTAAATTCCTCCTGTTATTGATT
>NW_007730464.1:131822-133899 GCF_000696425.1 Galeopterus variegatus | reverse complement strand
TTGTGGTTTTTTTCAAGTTCCTTGAGGTGTAATGTTAGGTCGTGTGAGATATTCTTGATGTAAGCGTTTATTGCTATAAACTTCCCTCTTAGAACTGCCTTTCCCATATCCTATCAGTTTTGGTGTATTGTGTTTGTCTCGGGATTTTTTAAATTTCCCCTTTAATTTCCTTTTTGACCCTTTGGTTGTTTAGTATCATATTGATAAATTTCCACATATTTGTGAATTTACCTAAATTCCTCCTGTTATTGATTTCAAGCTTCATACTGTTATGGTTGGATGAAATACTTAACATGATTTCAGTCTTAAATCTCTTAAGAGCTGTTTTGTAGCCTAACATATGATCTATCCTGAAGAATGTTATGTCTGTGCTTTTAGGATCCGAACCCGTGGCCTTGGTGTTATCAGCACCGCACTCTACCGAGTGAGCCACGGGCCGGCCCTCCTTTCTGATTTCTTAATATTTGTTTTATATATTTAGGTGCTGCAGTGTTGGGTGCATACATATTTAAATTGATATATCCTCTTTATGAATTGAACCTTTTATCTCATTCTTTGTCTCTTCTTACACTTTTTTATTTAATTCTGTTTTGTCTAATATTAGTATGGTATCCCAGCTCTCTTTTTGTTTTTATTTGCATAGAATATTTTTTTCCATCCTTCATTTCCCATCTGTTTGTGTCCTTAAGGCTAAAATGAGTCTCTTCTAGGCAGAATATTGTTGGATCTTGTTATCTTTTTTCTCCTGCTACTCTGTGTCTTTTCATTGGAAAAATTAATTCATTTACATTTAAAGTAATTATTAATAAGTAAGGATTTACTATTGCTATTTAGTTAATTGTTTACTTACTGCTTTGTATATCTTTTATTCTTTTCTTCTAATCTTGCTGACATCCACTATGATCTGTTGAATATTTCTAGTGGTATGCTTTGCTCCTTTCTCTTTATCTCTTACGTATAAGGTTTTCATTATGGACGCCATGGGATATACATAAAGCATTTTATATTATAATATTCTAATTTCAGCTGATAAAAATGTAAGTTGGATGGCATATAAAAACTCTGCACTTTTACTTATCCCCGCATGTACATTTTAAGCTATTAATGTCACACTTTATTCTTTTAAATTGTATTAATTAACAGATTATGGTAGCTATAGGTTTCTTTTTTTCAAATTTTATTTTTTTCAACTGATTTACCTTATTTCTTTTATTAATTTTTTTTTTTTTTTTACTGAAACGTAATTGATTGTACATGTCTCTGCAGTACCATGTTAAGTATTGGTACCTGTGTGCAATATGTGATGCTCAAATCAGGATAAGTAGTATATTCAACATTGTACAACATAATCATTTTTTATGGCCCTTTACCAATTTCTCCTTAAAACCCTCTCCCCCTCCCACTTTCCCACTTCAGGTAACCTCAGTTCTGTTCTCTCCTTTTGAAAGTTCAACATATTATTGTGATCGTTGTGTCTTTTTTTTTTTTTTTAAATGGGGTTTTTTGGTTTGTTTGTTTTAGCTCCCACTTATAAGTGAGGATATGAGTATTTCTCTTTCCGTGCCTGGCTTATCTCACTTAACATAATTTTCTCAAAGTTCATCCATGTTGCTGCAAATGGCAAAATTTCATTCTTTTTTATGGCAGAGTAGTAGTCCATTGAGTATATATACCGCGTTTTACTTATCCACTCATCCTTCAATGGACTTGTAGGTTGGTTCCCACTCTTGGCTATTGTAAACAGATCTGTGATAAACATGGGAGTGCAGGAATCCCTTCAGCATGATGATTTCCATTCCTTTGAGTATATACCAGTGAGATTCCTGGATCATGTGGCAGTTCTATTTGTAGTTGTTTGAGGATCCTCCACACTGTTTTCCATAATGGCTGCACTAATTTAAAGTCCCACCAACAGTGTAAGAGGGTTCCACTTTCTCTTCATCATAGTTATTTTTAATACTTTTTTCTTTTAGCTTTTATACTAATTTTAAAGTGATTAACAAGTCACCCTTACAGTACTAAATTATTGTGAATTTATCTCTGTATTTACCTTTTCTACTGAGTTTTATGATGTCCT
>NW_007730464.1:129112-131204 GCF_000696425.1 Galeopterus variegatus | reverse complement strand
TACTAAATTATTGTGAATTTATCTCTGTATTTACCTTTTCTACTGAGTTTTATGATGTCCTGTGTTTTTATGTTGTTTCTTAATGCTCTTTCATTTCAATTGGAGGAACTCCCTTAAACGTTTCTTGTAATGCAGATCATGTGGTGATAAACTCCCTCAGCTTTGGGCCGGCCCGTGGCTCACTCGGGAGAGTGTGGTGCTGATAACAGCAAGGCCACGGGTTCGGATCCTATATAGGGATGGCTGATTCGCTCACTGGCTGAGCATGGTGCTGACAACACCAAGCCAAGGGTTGAGATCCCCTTACTGGTCATCTTTTTAAAAAAACAAAAAAACCCCAAAAAACTCCCTCAGCTTTGTTTGATCTTGATTTTCTTCCACTCCATTTCTTTTTTTTAAAGATGACCAGGGAGGGGATCCCAACCCCTGGCTTGGCATTGTCAGCACCACTCTCAGCTAGTGAGGAAACCGGCCATCCCTAAATAGGATCAGAACCCATGGCCTTGGTTTTATCAGCACCACACACTCCTGAGTGAGCCATGGGCCGGCCCCAGTCCTTCATTTCTGAAGGACAGCTTTGCCAATTATAGTGTTCTTGTTGGGCTTTTTTTTTTTTTTTCATTCATCGTTTTGAATATATCATCCTTCTCCCTTCTGGTTTGCAGGGTTTTCTGTTGAGAAGTCTGCTGATAACCTTATGGGACTTCTGTGTTATGTATGATGAGTCTCTCAACTATGGCTGCTTTCAAGATTCTCTCTTTGTCTTTGACTTTTGACAATTTCTTTATAATGTGTCTCAGAATATTCCTCTTTGAATCGATCTTGCTTGGAGTCCCTTGAGATTCAGGGCTGCATGTTCAAATTCCTGTCAAAATTTGAGAAGTTTTTAATCAAGTATTTTTTTAAATAGTCTTCTCCCACTTTCTCTTCTCCATCTTCAACCTCCATAATTCATATATTCTTATGTTTGATGGTATCTCATATATACTTTATGCTTTTTCACTTTTCTTTGATCTTTTTTCTTGTGTTTCTCTTGTTGCCAACTGAAATGACCTGTTTTCACATTTGCTAAATCTTTTGTTGATGCTCTCCTGTTGGATTTTTTTAGTCTGTCATAGTATTCTTCAGCTCCAGGATTTCTCTTTTTTTCTTTATAGTTTCTGTTTTTATTTCATAGATCTCCATTTCTTTGGAAGAAATTACTACATCTTTATTAGTTTCCTTTGGTGGTGTCGTGTTTGCCTGATTCATTGTTACCGGTGTAGCCTTGCATTGATGACTGAGAATTTCAGAAATCAAACACCTCTTCCAGTCCTTACTGGTCAGCATATTAATGCCTTCTTCTGTTAGGTCCCCAAGCTGATGGGATTGCCTCTAGTTTTTGAGTCATGTTGAAGCCAGGTCACATGGCTACTGCTGGGTACGCAGTGGAGTCAGCAGTTGGCAGGCCTGTTACCAGAGACTGTACAGGACATGAATCTTCTTTGGTCCCTGCGTAGACTTCACTGTGTCCATAAATTTAGTCCATAGGGCCGGTGCTGGGATAAGAATCTGCTTCAGGATCCATAAATGGCAGGTCTGTTACCAGGTGTGCAGACATGTGTGGTATCCTCTGGATCCATAGGTAGGCTCTTGCTTTACCCACTGTGTGGGGCCCTGGACAATTACTACTGCCATGGTCTGTGACTGAGAGAGAATGGAACCAAGTCAAAGGACTGCTTGAAGTTCTACAACAGAGACTGAAGTCTTTAGACCTGTCTTTGGAGACAGATAGGTGTGTATCTTGATGGGTTCCTGGATGGATAGCCCTACTCTTAGCCTATAGTTGAGGGAAGCTGGAGCTGATTAATACAGCTTATTCAAGTACTGCAGTGGGACTGAATTCAGCAGGTCAGCCTATGGGGCACTGACAGGCATACCTCTATTTGGGTCCCCCGATGAGCAGAACTGCTACAAAACCACAATTGAGAGGGACAGAGATTGAAGAAATTCAGCAGGTCAGCCTATGGGGCACTGACAGGCATACCTCTCTTTGGGTCCCCCGATGAGCAGAACTGCTACAAAACCACAATTGAGAGGGACAGAGATTGAA
>NW_007730464.1:126068-127752 GCF_000696425.1 Galeopterus variegatus | reverse complement strand
TTCCCGCTCACTGGCTGAGCGAGGTGCGGGCGCAGCACCGAGGGTTGCAATTCCGTTGCCAGACATGAAAAAAGACAAAAAAAAAAATTAAAAATTAACATTATAGATTAGTATGCGACATTTAGTAAAATTAATGAACCACTTTGTATATATTATTATTCACTAAACTCCATGCTTAATTTGGGTTTTTTTAGTTTTTACCTAATGTTTTTCATCAGTTCCAGGATCCCATCCAGGATACCACATTACATTTAATGTCTCCTTACACTCCTCTTGGCTGTGACAGTTTCTAGGACTTTCATGTTATTGATGACATTGATAGTTTTCAGAGGTGGCGTATTTCGTAGGATGCCCCTCTATTGAAATTTTTCTGGTGTTTTTCTCATGATTATAATGGGGTTATAGATGTGGGTGGACGATGATCAAAGAGGTAAATTACTACTTTCATTACACCAGAGCAAGGGTACATATAATCAATATGATTGATGACTGCTGAGGTTGATCTTGATCACCTGGCTGAGGCACTGTTTGTCACTTTGCTCCACTGTAAAATTACTCCTTTTTTCCTGCTTTTCATACTGTACTCTTTGGAGGGAAGTCCCTATGTACATGTCATACTTAAGGAACGGGGAATTATGCTTCCTCCTCCATCTTTGTTTGCAATTTGTTTTTAACACCTTTAGAATGTGAAAACCATTCTTAGTTCTTTGTCCACCAGAACAGGCCGTGGGCTGGATTTGGCCACAGGCAGTAGTCTCCCCAGTCTGATCTAAACTATCAGGGTTTCAGTCCTGTCTCTGCCTCTTCTTGGCTTTTTGAGCTTTATGGACATAGGACTTTGATGAGTATGAAACGCATGAATATACATAAAGCCCCATATAACAGCCACCGGAGCATAAGTGCTCAGTAAATACTAACCATTGCTGTTACATGTTAAGTCTGGATGTTTATAGATCATTAGCAACATATATTTGAAGGTAATTATGATGGTCACTTGTAAGTTCACAGGAACTTATAAGTAATCATGTAACATGTATATTATGGAATGCTGTTGCTTTGGTCTGACTAGTATCACCTCAAAATTCATATATTGAAACCTAACACCCAAGGTGATGGTAATAAGAGGTGCAGCCTTTGAGAGGTGATTTTTCCATGATAGATAAGCCCTCATGAATGAAAATAGTGTCCTTATAAAAAAGGCTAAAGGGAACATGTTTGCCCCTTCTGCCATTTGAGGATATGGTTTTTGTCTCTTCTGCCATGTGAGGAGGACGAAGGTGTCATTATGAAGTACGAACCCTCACCAGACACTGAATCTGTAGATGTTTTATATTGGATTTCCTAGACTCTAGAACTATGAGCAATAAAGTTCTATTGTTTATAAATCACCCAGTCTAAGATATTTTGTAATAATAGCCTCAACAGAATGACAACTATGCAGCTGCAAAGAAATATGTTGAGCAGTATTCACAAGAAGGAGAAATTTATGCAATGTCATATTAAGCAATACTAATAGTTAGATATAATGGTATGCATGAAAACTTAAATTATCTAAAAATCATCATTAATTAGATACTTTAATGTAAGTAACTATTGAATATAACATTTTAATTGATTAGTCAGTAAAGGAGGTTAGGAGTGTGGTCATGTTTATTGAGCATGTTCTCTATACCAAATATTCTCT
>NW_007730464.1:121554-124973 GCF_000696425.1 Galeopterus variegatus | reverse complement strand
TCGTAAGCCAAATAAACCTCTGTTCTTTGTAAATTACCCAGTCTCAGGTATTTCTGTTATAACAACACAAATGGACTACAACACACACACTGCCTGATTCAATCTGCTGAGGCTACTTAGCAGCATTATTGAGCTCACAGTCTGATTGTGTTGCTGAGACAGTGAAAGGATATTCAAGATCAGGGAGGTGATATTTGTTTCAGTGTACCCTTTTTTCTTCAATATTAAGCCTTGGGTCAGTTCCTTTTGCTGTTGTAACAGATTAAACCATAACAGATTTGTTGGCTTAAAACTACACGTATTTATCATCCTAAGTCCTAGAGGTCAGAAGTCTGAAGTGGGTCTCACTGGGCTGAAACCATGGTTTTGAAGCTGCATTCCTTTTTGGAGTCCCTAGGAGACATTATGTTTTCTTTCCTTTCCCAGTCTAGAGGTTGCCAGCATTCTTTGGCTCAAGACCCCTTACTCCATCTTCACAGCCAGCAAAGAAAAATCAAGTCCTTTTCATATTGCCTCACTCTGTCCCTGCCTCTTCTTTTGTTTTGATGTTCTTTTTTTCTTTTTTCTGTTTTTCTTGTTTTTCTCTTGTTATTTTTTAATCCTTCCTTCCTCCCTCCCTNCTTTTTTCTGTTTTTCTTGTTTTTCTCTTGTTATTTTTTAATCCTTCCTTCCTCCCTCCCTTCCTTCCTTTTGTCCCTGCTCCTGTCATTACATCTTTCTTTCTCTTCTTCTGACCCCCCCCACCCACCTATTTTTAAGGACCCTTATCATTACATTGGGACAACTGTGGTAATTCAGGATAATCTCTTTATCTTAACATTAGCTAATTAGCAATAAATTCCGTCTGCAACCTAAATTCCCTTGCCATTAATATAGCATATTCCCTTGTTCCAGAATTACCATATGGACATCTTTGAGAGACATTTATTCTGCCTACCACAGGCCTATTCATTAAACTTTCCTTAATACTTAGAATGTACCTGTCTCCTCATAACTCTGGTTCTTTTTCTTTTTAATCTTTTTTTTACTTTGAGACTTTCTAAAGTTATATTTTTTATAATGGGATTAATGCAGGCCTACCGGGAAAAAAAAAAAAAAATTTCAGCCCCCTAAAGAGCACATAAGGAGAAATTAAAAATGACCCATATTTTGTACCATTTAGAGATTAATTACTGGTAACATTTCATATGTATGTCTTTAGTCCTTCCCTCCATATCCCCTCCATAGTATTGTGTGCTTTTGTGTCTGGAGCATTAAATCCTGCTAATTGATCACATAAATGAGCCAAAGACTCTCCAAGTCAGAGTTTGTAAAAGGAATCTAACACAGCCATGGGTCACATTTACCAGTTGAGCATGTGAGGCTAGGTGGAGTGTGCCAGTCATGTTTTCTTGCTTTGAAAGCTCTCTCACATATTCACACTTTAAGGATTACAGATACATCATATGAGACTAATCCCCTGGCAACACATTATCAAGAAAGACAGCCTTTCAGAATTAGATTTTCTAGGGTTTTGATGTTTCTGTCACAGAACATGACAATAATTACTGATGAACATGAATATTCACAGTGTACCTTACAAATATGGACTGTACAAATAACATTTTCAAGATTATATGTACCTATAACTAATATAGACTATATAAGTAGCATTTCAAAGGTTTATGAAAAATAATAAAATGGCAGTAGTTAAAAATGTTCAGGTAACTTCCATACCACAAAGAAGATATTTTCAGCCTCTTACTAATGTTCTCAACCTGGCATCTTCTCAGGTTAGACTGTTTAAGTTGGATGTTTGATGCAGAATCATGTCTTTGTTCCCCTAGTTGCTGGAGATGGAACATTTCCTCGTTATGTGCCTTAGAATCTTTTTTGCTAATGTGGTTAAACAAAAAGAATTTCATTCTTGAAATCAGACTCTGAAAATTGTTTTAGTTAGCATTTATTATGTAGACTGCAGGTTCAGGAAGCACATACTTCATTGTAATAAAAAAATGTTAATAGCAGACTTGAGTTTCTTTTATAAGTGGATGAATGCATAGGTAATGTTTTTATCTTCATAATAGCAGCTAGCTTATATCGAATAATTGTTACATATTATTGAATGTTTTATTTATTTATTTTTTTGTCCTTTTTGAGACCGGCCGCACCGCGCTTAGCCAGTGAGCGCTGTGAGCACACCGGTCATCCCTATATAGGATCTGAACCTGCAGCGAGAGTGCTGCTGCGCTCCCAGCGCCACACTCTCCTGAGTGCGCCACGGGCTCGGCCCTTATTGAATGTTTTATGTAGATTATCTTACTGGGTAGTTGAAATAGTCATATGTTGTAGAATTTTTATTGTAATTTTACCAGTGAGGAAGCAGATGCTGTGAGATTAGTAACTTTCAGAGCTTAGATTCATGTCCTGAAAATCAGACTGCAAAGCCTGTTCTTAATTTCACCAAAACGTCTTCACCCAAATTATACATACCTTTTTAATCTACCTTCTTCACTTGATAATTCATCATAAATTCTTCCTTAGTTAAAATGGATATCATTATTAGTAAATGTATTTTATGCCATTATATAGCAGACCATAATTTTTTAATCTGTCCTTTACTGTGAGATATTTCTTTTTTTTTTTTTTTTTTTTTTTCCCTTAAAACATTATTTGGAAACTCTGGATAAGATCAATGTGTATCTATGTCAGTGTCTTGTTTGTGATATTATACTATAGCTTTATAAAGTATTAACATAAATCTGGAGAAGGGTAAACAACATCTCTGTATATTATTTCTTAACTACATGTGAATCTACAATTATCTCAATTTTAAAAAAAGAAAAAACTTTTCCTAGAAAAGAATTATTCTTTGAACATTCTTGAGCATAAATTTGTATACTGCTATAGCAGTTTCCTTGACATGAATTCCAAAGGTGGAATTTTAAGTTAAAACAGATTTATTAATGCCTGCATTGTGCTACACTCTGTGATTTTAGTACTTGGAATGAGAGAATGCCTAAAAGGACATAGATACTACCTATACATTGTTTATAATCCATCAAGAGAGGGAAACTGAATAGAAGCAGCTCAGGGCAGCCTATGATCAAAGCCTATGGAGAATTTCAGGTGATGTGCCTTGAGAAATGCCAGGAGGGACATCATTCTGAGGACACCTACTGATGTCAGGTCCTGACTACATAATTCTGAATTCAGGGGCTCTTACGTGGACATAAATGGAATTTATTTCCTATGTTTTATACCTTGTATATTTTTTCTAATACAAATGCTCTGCAACTTACGATGGGGTTACCTACATACAAGCCCATTGTATGTTGAAAATGTCGTAAGTTGAAAATACACTTGGGGCCGGCCCGGCGGCACACTGGATAGTGCGCCACTTGGGAAGCGCGGCGGCGCTCCCGCCCGAGGGTTCAGAT
>NW_007730464.1:119941-121161 GCF_000696425.1 Galeopterus variegatus | reverse complement strand
AAAAAAAAAAAAAAAAAAAAAAAAAAAAAGAAAATACACTTAATACACCTAACCTACCAAACATCATAGCTTAGCCTAGCCTAACTTAAAAGTGCTCAGAACATTTACATTAGCCTACAGTTAGGCAACGTCATATAACACAAAACCTATTTTATATTAAAATGTTGACATATCATGTAATTACTGAAAACAGTACACTGTACAGTGTCAGTTGTATACCCTGATGATCGTGTCCTGACCCAGGAACTGTGGTTAGCTGCCACTGCCCAGCACCACAAGAGTATTGTACTGCATATTGCTAGCCTGGGAAAAGATCAAAATTCTAAAATCAAAGTACAGATCCTACTGAATATTGAAAAATTATAAGTCAAACTATTGTAAATCTGGGACTATCTGTATTGTTTGATGGAAAGTGAAGACATATGAGGTAAAATGATTTAGCACAGGCCATCGTAGCTGAAAGGACATGTTCACAAGTAAAATTCACATTCCTATTAAGACATAAAAGGAAACACCCTGAAGAAAAGTGTCGGTATCTACAGGATATCACCTGGAATTTTAGCCATTTTAGCCAGTCAGGGCTCCAACATATGTGGGCGTACATAGACATCAGAGAGTTGGTTTAGGTATTGCTAAGTGACAGGAAACAAAGTTACTCAGTAAATTCATCCAAAGAATATTTTCTGAATTCCTTGTACAAGTTCAAGAGAAGACCTCTTAAGGAAAAATAAATGGAATGTTCTCTGTCTTTTGAGAGTCTAACAGTCTTTTAGTAATTTGTTTTGTTATGTGGTTGTTTTGGGTTGGGTTTTTTTTTTTTTTGTGTGTGTGTGTGTGTGTGACCAGTAAGGGGATCGTAACCCTTGGCTTGGTGTCATCCGCACTGCACTCAGCCAGTGAGCACACCAGCCATCCCTATATAGGATCCGAACCTGCGGCCTCAGTGCTCCCAGCGCCGCCCTCTCCCGAGTGAGCCACTGGGTTGGCCCTTTGTTTTTGTTTTAGTGGCTGGCCAGTACAGGTATTGAACGCTGGACCTTGGTGTTACCAGCACCACACTCTAACCAATTGGGCTAACTGGCCAGCCCTTAGTAAATTTAAAAGAAATAAAAACACAGTCATTTTTATATGTTAAAGCAATGTATGGCTGTTCCTACAACTAGTGAGGTACAGTTAAACAAAAAGAAGAAACTCAAGATCCACTGCTGTGTCAGAGATGG
>NW_007730464.1:118050-118917 GCF_000696425.1 Galeopterus variegatus | reverse complement strand
CTAGTGAGGTACAGTTAAACAAAAAGAAGAAACTCAAGATCCACTGCTGTGTCAGAGATGGCCAATATCTCCACCCAGTTAAGTGGTTCTCCAGATGGACTCATAGGACTTAACATATACTCCTATTCATGGCTAAGATTTATTCCAGTGAAAGGATACAAAGCAAAATCAGCAGAGGGAAAAGGTGCATAAGACACATCTGGAGGGCTGGCCAGTTAACACAGGTGGTTAGAGTGTGTTGTTATAACACCAATGTCAAAGGTTCAATCCCTGTACTGACCAGCTGACAAAAAAATAAAATAAAAAGACATGTCTGGAAGAAACCAATTCAAGCTTCTGAGGTTCCTCTCCCAGTAGATTCACACAGGATGTCCTTAATTCCTCCACTATAAGTTAAGACAACCCCTGTTGACTATTATCTACCAGGGAAGCTCATCAGAGCCACGGAGTAGGGTGGTTTTTTTTTTTTTTTTTTTTTTGCTTGTTTGTTTTTAAAAGATGACCGGTAAGGGGATCTTAACCCTTGGCTTGGTGTTGTCAGCATCACACTTAGCCAGTGAGCCAACCGGCCATCCCTATATAGGATCGGAACCCGCGGCCTTGGTGGTATCAGCACCACACTCTCCCAAGTGAGCCACCGGCCGGCCCAGTATGGCGTTTTTAGTCAAAGTCAGTCACATAGGACACTGCCTAGCACATACCAAAGTCCTAGACTCCCAGAGGAAACCAAAGGTTCAGCATAAGTACATTGTTTGTACAATTTAGGCACAGTGAAGCACTGTTAACTGTTAAAGAAGAGTCAGAATGGGCCGGCCCGGTGGCGCACTGGATAGTGCGCCGCTTGGGAAGTGCGGCGACGCTCCCGCC
>NW_007730464.1:115591-117430 GCF_000696425.1 Galeopterus variegatus | reverse complement strand
TTCCTGTGTTGGTATTTTGACGTTTTTGCTTATAATATATCTGAAATATCTTTCATGTCTTTATGTATTTCTCCCAAGTTAGCTTTCAGTAACAACGAGCATTTTTACATTGACAATCTGCATATATTTATGCACTCTTTTCTGGACTTAGAGTGCTGCCTGAGTACTTTCTTCTCCACCTGCTGTGTCTTGACCAACATCACCCCATTTAGAGGCCAGAGCAGGTCCGTGTGTGGATGATACAGTCCGTAATCACCCAGGAAAGAGTGTCTGGAGGGAGCAGGATGTGCTCAAAGTGAGACTAAATGCCCTCAGATCCAGATCTCTGGCTCCTGCCTGGAGAATGCTAGACTACATTTCCCAGAAGCCTCGGGTTAAGCGCCAGTAGGAGCGCGCAGCCCTGCATGCTGGGACACGCAGTGTGTTTAGGCTCTGGTTTCCCTGGATACCGTCTCGCGTATTCCTGGGCCGTTGCGCCTTCCTACGTTTGGGGGGTAGTTCGATCCAAACGGGGAGTTAGTTTCCAGGAGGAGCTCCAGATGCAATGGGGAATGGTGGTGAGGGCGTGAAACACAGCGTCGGCCTACAGTGTAGGACAGGCCGAGGATGGAAATTTCTGTGTCTGAGTGCGTGTCCGCCCGCACCTGCGTGAAAGAGACTGAATGACAATGATGGATCCTGTCCCCGGGACGATGGTGCACTTGTGTGTAGGTGTGTGGGTTGTTGCGCGGGGCCCTGTCCCCATATGTGACACAGGTGTGCGTGTGAGTGTAACTGGACAATGGAGCCCCTGCTGGGTGAGCATGTGTAGCAGTGACGCAGCCACCTTGTCTCCATGACTCCACGCAGGGTAGATATGTGCGTTTGGGCTCTGGGGGTGGGGTGGGGGGCGGGGATTACGGGGACCAGGCGTTTGTCTCTGACGAACTTGGTTGGGCACAGGGGTGACGCAGCCAGGCTGTCTTCATAACCGTTAGACAGGTGTATGTGTTCAGGTGACTTTGTGGGTGCTGGACCCTGTTGTGTGTGAGCGTCTGTAGTGGGTGAATGAAGCAGCCAGCAGTGTCTCCGCAACTCTGCTCTGTTAGGTACATTGGTGTGGAATATGCGGAGTGACACGGCCAAGATGTGTCTCCATGGTTGAGACATGATTGTTTGCACTTTTGTGGGATTGACAGGGGGATGGGCAGCCTCTCTCTGGCATGGGCGTCAGTGGGTGACAGCCTGCGATTCTCATCGGCAGGTGCAGGATTGTGTTTGGGTAATTGGTATTGTCTGTGCGTGAGCATTGGTATGAGTGACAGTATAACCCGTGTTTCTAGTGTCTCTGCTGTTTGCTCCGCCTTTACCTTCTAAAGATGAGGTACATGCCTGAGAGCAGTGACCCCAAAGGACGTCAGAGCCAGCACCTGTCATGATAATGGCCAACAGGAACGGTGCAGACATAGTCATGAGATGACAGTTTTAGAGGAAGAAGTGTTGTCCATACAGCCTACCTGAATGATGGGAAGAGGTGCCTTCAAGAGTGGAATTTCCCTTATTGTGGGGAGAGGTGCCTAACTTGTCAGATGGAGTGAGGTTGGGGTGCAACTACATGTTCTAAAACCCCAGTTAAATCAGACTAGTCCCCAGAAATCCCTGAAATACTCAGATCCTGGTGCCTTCTTATGTCTGATCGGTTTTAGATATGGCCTGGAAGCAGGTGGGCCATGGAGGGTGTTTTCTAAAGTAGCCTGTGCTAGGGCTGGCTGTGGCTCACTTGGGAGAGTGTGGTGCTCATAACACCAAGGCCATGGGTCCGGATCCCTATATAGGGATGGCCGGTTAGCTCACTTGGGA
>NW_007730464.1:99316-114855 GCF_000696425.1 Galeopterus variegatus | reverse complement strand
TTGCGATCCGTTGCCGGACACGGAAAAAGACAAAAAGACAAAAAAAATAAAAAAATAAAAAAATAAAAATAAAGTAGGCTGTGCTCCTGAAAGACCCTAGTGTCTCATTCTTTTTCACCTCTCTCCCCTAAGCCAGCCATACTTCAGAAAAAGCATCCTGAGGAGGAAGAATTAGGTATCTTAAAATGAACTTTCAAGTGAGTCACCCTTTAGTTCATTAAATGATTTGTGGGGCTGTGCTCCTGAAAGACCCTAGTGTCTCATTCTTTTTCACCTCTCTCCCCTAAGCCAGCCGTACTTCAGAAAAAGCATCCTAAGGAGGAAGAATTAGGTATCTTAAAATGAACTTTCAAGTGTCACCCTTTAGTTCATTAAATGATTTGTGTTTATATGATTTAGTACTATATGCTTTTCTTGGCCATAAATGTTTTTTCTAATAGCAATTTATCCAGGTAATTCCTCCTAAAGGGGTTTAACAAGATCCATGCAGGTGTATTTCTCTTTGTACTTCTGCATTGACCAAACTTCTCCTTTGAACACTTACCCATTTTCCAAATTGTTCAAGTCTTCCTTTGTGATCTGCTTTTCTAAGAATCTTAATGGTATAGGAAAATATCTCCTGGAGGTTAGTGTTAGAGCTGCATTTCACAGAGTGGTTTTATAAGTCAGAGATTATTTTTAGGTGCAATCAAACACTGGGTATCATTAGTCTTTTTCATGGGCCAAATTTTCAGAGCACAGCTAGAAAGCAGAAGGTTTGATTGTTTAGTCACTACATGACCAAGTTTTCAGCTTTATGAGGCTTTCAACAGTGAGCAAATTTCTGTGTCATCAAAGGCAAAGATGTTTTTCTTTTTTGTTGTTTTTGTTTGCTCTTTGGAGGCTGCTGGTAAAGGCATCAACAGTGGAGCTTGGTGTTACCTGCACATGCTCTAACCAACTAAGCTAACTGGCCAACCAAGGGATGTTTTTTAAGAAATCAATATATAGAAACTTGTTCTATTAAACAAGGCTTGTTTAAGACTGACAGCTTCAGTTATTTTCAGTTTTACCTTTGTGTGAATCCTCAGAAGCAGTATGGTTTGATATTGAGTAAGTTCTGGATCTCTGTAGCAGGGGTTGGCAAATTATTTCTGTAAAGAGGTAGGTAGTAAATGATTTGTGCTTTGTGAGCCACATATAGTTGCATATTTTTATTGTTTTGATTTGTTTGTTTGGATTATTGTAGTTATTTATTTTTATCATGTCCTTAATTTTTTTATTTGTATTTAGTTAACAAAGGGATGATTTATATATATTTTAGTCACCATGCTGTAAAATCTACAGAACATATTTCACCTCTCTAACTGAAACTTTGTACTCTTTGATGTCCTCATTCCCCACCCCGTCTCAGCCCCGGTAGGCACCATTACACTCTTTGCTTCTATGAGTTAGACTTTTTTACACTCCACAAATAGGTGAGATCATTCAGTGTTTGTCTTTCTATGCCTAGCTTATTTCACTTAATACAATGTCCTCCTGGTTCATCATTTTACCACAAATGACAAGATTTCCTTCTTTTTATAAGACTGAATAGTATTTTGTTATGTATATATACCACTTTTTTTTTTTTATTATTTATTTCTCTGCTGATGGATATGTAATTTGATTCCTTATCTTGGCTACTGTGAATAATGCTACAGTGGTCATGGGAATGCAGGCATCTCTTTGAGATCCCGATTTCCTTTCCTTTGGATAAATACCCAGAGTGGGATTGCTGGATCATATGGTAGTTCTATTTTTAGTTTTGTTTCGTTTTGGGTTTTGGAGGGTGGCTGGCTGGTGTGGAGATCTGAACCCTTGACCTCGGTGTTATAACACCATGCTCTAACCAACTGAGATAACTGGCAAGCCCCCACTGTTAGTTTTTTTAGGAACCTCCATACTGTTTTCCATAGTGGCTGTACTAATTTACATTCTTACAGCAGAGTGCAAGCGTTTTCTTTTCCCCACATACTCACCAGCATGTTATCTTTTGTGTTTTTGGTAAAAGCCATTTTTACAGGTGTGAGATGATATCTCATTGTGATTTTAATTTGTATTTCCCTGAATGTTAGTGACATTGAGCAGTTTTTCATATTCCTATTGGCCATTTGTATACTCTCTTTTGAGGACTGTCAGTTTAAGGTTTTTGCCCATTTTTTAATCAGGTTATATGTTTTCTTACTATTGAGCTGTGCAAATCCTTATATATTTTGGATGTTAACCCCTTAGCAGATATATGGTTTACAAGTATTCTCCACCAATCCAGAGGCTGCCTTTTCATTTTGTTGATTGTTTCCTTTGCTGTGCAGAAGCTTCTTAGTTTGATGTAGTCCCATTTATTTATTTTTGCTTTTGGAGCATGAGCTTTTTGTATGATATCCAAAAAATCATTGCCAGGGCCGGTGTTAATGAACTTTTCCCCTATGTATTCTTCTAGCAGTTTTACAGTTTTTGGTCTTACATTTTATTTCATTAATCCATTTTGAGTTGGTATTTGTATACAAAGTAATGTAAAGTTCCATTTGGTTCTTCTGCATGACAATATCCAGTTTTCCCAGCACCATTTTATTGAAGAGACTGTCCTTTTCCTACTGTGTAATCTTGGCACTTTTGTCAATATTCAGTTGGCTGTAAATTTGGACTTATTTCTGGGGTCTATTCTATTCCGTTGTTTAAGTGTCAGTTTTTATGCCAGTACCATGTTGTTTTGATTATAGCTTTGTAGTAGATTTTGGATCTCGTATGATGCTGTATCTTTGGTCTTTTTGTTCAAGATTGCTTTGGCTATTTGGGATCGTTTGTGGTTCCATACAAATTTTAGCATTGCTTTTTTAATTTCTGTGAAAAATGTCATTGGAATTTTGATAATAATTCCATTGAGTCTGTAGATTGGTTTAGATAGTGTAGACAATTTCACAATTTTAATAATAAAAATTCTTCCAATCGATGAACATGGGATCTTTCCATTTATTTGCATCATCTTCAGTTTCTTTCATCAGTATTTTATAGTTTTCAGTGTACAAATCTTTCACCTCCTTGGTTAAATTTATTTATAAGTTTTAAAAATGTTTTTAAAAATGAGATTGTTTTCCTGATTTCTTTTTATATAATTCATTGTTAGTGTATACAGTTACTATTCAGTGTACAAATCTTTCACCTCCTTGGTTAAATTTATTTATAAGTTTTAAAAATGTTTTTTAAAATGAGATTGTTTTCCTGATTTCTTTTTATATAATTCATTGTTAGTGTATACAGTTACTATCATATTTATATGTGGGTTTTGTATTTTGCAATTACTGATTTTTTATTATTTCTAACAGTTTTTTGGTGGAGTTTTTAGAGGTTTCTATATGAAAGATCATATCATGTTCAAACAGATCATTTAATTTCTTCCTTTTGTGTTTAGATACCTTTTTTTTTTTTCCTTTTTCTTGCCTAATTACTCTGGCTAGGACTTCTAATACTGTGTTGAATAGAAATGGGGAGTATAGACATTCTTGTCTTGATCCTGATACAGGAGGAAAAACTTTCAACTTTTGCCACTGAGTATTATGTTATCTGTGTGCTTGTGATATGTTACCTGTATGGTGTTGAGGTACATTTCTTATATACCTACTTGTTGAGAGTTTTTACTGTGAAAGGATGTTGAACTTTGTCAGTTACAATCTCTGCATTTATTGACATGATAATATATGGTGTCTTCTTTTCTTTTCTTTTCTTTATGTTACCTGTATGGTGTTGAGGTACATTTCTTATATACCTACTTGTTGAGAGTTTTTACTATGAAAGGATGTTGAACTTTGTCAGTTACAATCTCTGCATTTATTGACATGATAATATATGGTGTCTTCTTTTCTTTTCTTTTCTTTTCTTTTCTTTTCTTTTCTTTTCGTGATTGGCCAATACGGGAATCTGAACCCTTGACCACATTGTTATATCACTGCACTCTGACCAACTGAACTAACCAGCCAGCTCTGGTTTTTGTTCTTCATTCTGTTAATATGGTAAATCATGTTTATTAACTTGTATATGTTGAGCTATGCCTGCATCCCAAGGGTAAATCTTACTTGATCATGATGAATGATCCTTTTAGTGTCTAGTGAGTTCAAATTGCTAGTATTTTGTTGATAATTTTTGTGTGTATGTTCATCAGGGAGATTGACCTGTAATTGGTTTTTTCTTGTAGTGCCCTTGTTTGGATTCGGTATAAAGGTAATGCAGGCCTCATCCAATGAGTTCGGAAGTATTTCCTCCTCCTCAAATCTTTAGAAGAGTTTGAGACAAATTTGTATTATGTCTTATTTGAATATTTAATAGATTCATCAGTGAAGCTATCAGGGTTTTTCTGATGGGCTTTTTTTGATGGAAGACTTTGTATTACTTATTCTGTCTCCTTACTCATTATTGGTGTGTTCAGGTTTTCTATTTCTTCATGATTTAATCTTGATAGGTTGTATGTTCCTGGGAATTTATCTATTTTTTTAGGTTATTCAATTTTTTGATTTATAATTGTTTAGAGTAGTTTGTTATGAGCCTTTGTATTTCTGTAGTATGAGTTGTAATGTCTCTTCTTTCATTTCAGATTTTTGTTTGATTGTTTGTTTGTTTGGCTGTCTCCAGGACAGGGATCAAACCCTGGACTGTGGTGTTATCAGCACTAAACACTCCCAAGTGAAATTTCTGGTTTTATTGATTTGAGGGGGTTTTTTGGGGTTTTTTTTTTTTTTTGGTGGCTGGCCAATAAAGGAATCTGAACCCTTGACCTTGGTTATAAGGCTGTGCTCCAAGTGGCTGAACTAACCAGCCAGCCTCTTTTTGTTCTTCTAATTAGCTAATTTGAAATGACCTGTCTTTGAGTTTGCTAATTCTTTTTCTGCGTGATTGACTCAGTTGTCAGTGCTCTCTGGGATCTTTGAGTTCATCATTATACTCTTCAGCTCCAGGATTTCTGTTTGGTTCTTTTTTATGTTTTCTGTTTTTTCTATTAATTTTTTTCCCCATGCATTGCTTTTTATAATTTCATTTAGCTGTCTATGTTTTGTTGCATTTTATTAAGCATCTGTAGGAGGATTATTTTGAATTCTTTTTTAGGCAATTTCTAGATCTTTGTTTCTTTGAGATAAGTTACTGCAGCTTTATTAGTTTCCTTTGGTGGTGTCATATTTGCCTGATTCTTTGTTATTTGTATATCATTGCATTGAAGTCTGTTTGAGGTGGCACATACCTCTTCCAGTCTTCATCTATGCTTTGTGCATGTTAGTGCCTTCTTTGGTCAGAACCCAGGACTAATGGGATTTCCCCTGGGATCACAGATGAGTGAGGTCCGAGCCAGGTCACATGGCTTCTGCTGGATTGACAGTGGTATCCATAGTTAGTAGGCATGTTATCAGGTGCTCAGAATCCTGTCTGGTCCCTAAGTATAATCTACTTGGTCCATAGGGCTGGTGCTGGGAAAAGGGTCCTCTTCTGAGTTCACACCTGGCTGACCTGTTACCAGCTATGGAGACACCATCTGGTCCCTGCATGTGCTCCCACTTGATCACTGGGTCAGTCCCTATGCAAGCAGTTCAGTTGCAGCTGAGAGTGGCTGGAACAAAGTCACAGGGCTGCTTCTGGGTCCACAACCAAGACCAACTCCTTCACGCCTGTCTCTGGGGTCACAACAGGCAAGTCTCCTAGAAAGTTACTGGGTTGGCAGGCATACTGTTACATCACAGTTGAGAGGGGCTAGAGATGATTTATATGGCTTCTTCAAGTACCACAGGGGGATCAAGTTCAGTTGATCAAGCTACGGGGGCACTGATGACCTTGCCTCCCTCTGGATACCCAGACAGGCAGAACTGCTCCCAGACTGCAACTGGGACAGATATTCAGAGAAGTTTCTGGATCTGCTGTGGGATCGAGTTCTGCCCAGACCCTTATTTGACAGAATTACTCCAGGAGCACAGCCAAGAGACACTAGATCCAAGGTGCAAGGCTTCTACAGGCTTTGCTTTGTTACCCAGGTCAGGGAGCCTACCCCTGGGACTCAGTTTGGAGTGTCTACCTCTGGGTGCTTCTGCAAACAGCACTAGTCTGGGATCATGGTGGGTGACGGACAGGGGGTGGCATGATTTCAAGATCCAAACCTGGGAATAAGGTCAGTCTCGTAAGGCACTAGTGTGCATGACTCCTCCTGGGCCCTGTGGCAGGAGGTTTTGGTAGTAGGTTCAAGGCCAAATGGGGATGTAGTAAGTTCATTGGGTAATGGAGCTGTTTCTGCTCCTGGAGCCAAGACAGCAATCAGTGAGTCCTGCCACCTAGGTATATATCAGCCTCTCAAAACTACCTCCTAGATCTTGGGCTCCATTGTATTTTTACAGACTTCTACCTGAATCCCTAGCCTCCCACAAAGCACTGTTCCCTATGGATGGCTGTGAAATAATTGTTGCATTAAGGACATAGGAGCAGGGGACCTCCCATTCTACCATCTTTCTGACATCACCCTTCTATTCTCCTTTTTGATACATTTTTCTTTTCAGAATACTTTTTTTTTTTTTTTTTTTTAAAGATGACCGGTAAGGGGATCTTAACCCTTGACTTGGCGTTGCCAGCACCACGCTCAGCCAGCGAGCGAACCGGCCATCCCTATATGGGATCCGAACCCGTGGCCTTGGTGTTATCAGCACCGCACTCTCCCGAGTGAGCCACAGGCCGGCCCTCTTTTCAGAATACTTTTAACATAACAAAACAATTGCAAAAAAAAGGAAAGAGTTCCCAGATACTGTAAACCCATTTCTCCCTATCATATCTTAGATGAATATGGGACATTTGTTACAATTAATGAACCGGTTTTTATATATTATTATTAAACTCCATGCTCTATTCAGGTTTCTTTAGTTTTTACCTAATGTTCTTCATCTGTTCCAGGATCCTATCCAGAATGCCACATTACATTTTTGTCTTCTTAGACTCCTCTCAGCTATGACATTTTCTTGGACTTTCCTTGTTATTGATGACATTGATAGTTTTCAGAGTTGAGGTATTTTGTAGGATGCCCCCTATTAGAATGTGTCTGATTTTTTTCTTATGATTAGACTAGGTCAGTAGGTCGGAGGTGGACAATCACAGAGGTAAATTACTACTTTAATGACCTACAAAGGGTACATACTGTCAACATGATTGATGGCTGTTGAGGTTCCCCTTGATGACCTGGCAAAGATAGTGTTTGTCACTCTTCTCCACCATAAAGTTACTCCTTTTTAACTGCATTCTCTGGAAGGAAATCACTATGCAAGCTCATAATTACAGAGTGGGAAGTTATGCTCCCTCCTTCGTTTTTGTTTATTGTTTCTTTTCGTTTTTACCTCTCTTTAGTATGTGAAAACCATTCTTAGCTCTTTCACCATGTAAAAACAGGCTAAGGGCTGGATTGAGCTGCAGACATTAGTCTCCCTGGTCTGATCTAGACTATCAGGGTTTCAGTCCTATCTCTGCCTCTTGGCTTTTGAGCTCTCTGAAGATAGGGTTTTGATGAGGATGAAGCTCTGAAAAACAGCCAATGGAGCATAAGTGCTCAGTAAATACTAATCGTTGTTGTTATATGGTAAGTCTAGATGTTTCTAGATCATGAGCAATGTACACACAAAGGTAATTATGATGTGTACTTCCAAGTTCACAAACAAACCAGAGCCTCAAATGGTCTAGAGCAGGAATCTTTAACCTGAGGTCCTGAAACTCTATTTATAACTTTCCAAGGGAAATTGTATACACACTTATTGTATATGTTTATAATCTCGGGGCGGGGGGGTTGGAGTGTTGTTTTGTCTTGTTTTTGCCTGAGGGAGAAGTGTATAATTTCATGTCATTAAGAAGGGTGTAAATGCCCCAAGGATATTTAGACCCATTGGTCTAGAATCAAAGACTATTACCTTGAACAGAGTTTGTATTGAGGATGATGGCAATGGTTAAGTAAATTATGAAGCATTCATGATATGGAATAATATTACTTTGGTTCAAAAGATGGTGTCCGCCCAAAATTCATATATTGAAACCTAACCCCCCAAAGGGGATGTTATTAAGAGGTGCAGCCTTGAGAAGGTGATTAGTTAATAAAGGCTATGCCCTCATGAGTGAGTTTAGTGGCCTTATAAAGAGGCTAAAGGGAGCATGTTCCTCCTTATTTCTCTATAAGGACTCAGCAAGAAATCACCAATATAATGAATGCACGCTCACCAGACATCAAACCTTCAGGTGCATTGAAGTTGGACTTCCCAGCCTCTAGAACGTGAGCAGTAAGCTTCAATTGTTTTTAAATTACTCATATAATGTGTTTTATCACAGCCCAAATGTACTGTGACAAATATGCAGCTACAAAGTGGTATGTTTAAGGATAGTCATACTAGGAGCACAGGGGCCTTCCAGAGCTGAGGGCAGCCCCTGCCAGTGAATGGCAGGAGTGTGAATCCTCATCACATGAGCAGCCTGCCACTGCCACAGGCACCACCACCGTGCAGGTGGTCCACCACTGCCACAGCCACAGCCACCACCACTACAAGAGTGGTCTGTTGCCTCTGCCACCACAAGGGTGGGCCACTACCACACAGGTGTCCTACTGACCACCAACTTAATTGACCCAAGGATGATCATCAGCAGAGCCCAAGGAAAGAGCTGAGCAAGCACAGACCAATGATCCAGTGTCCCAACTCACAGGGGCAATTATATTGCCCTCCATGGTAGCGTACCTGGGGATAAGAGATACACTCACAGCCCACACAGCTGCCATGCTCCAGGGAGAGACACATGCAGAATCTCAGAGAGTGCTAAAACCCAGGAGAGCCAAATAGAGTAAGGAAGAAAATGCCCAACCACCACCAACCCATCTCCCAACCAGGGGAAGCACCTGCCTCTAGGAAAAAGGAATATGAAACGCCACCCAGGGTCATCCGTTCAAACTGAGGAGCTCCAGTATTCTCAAGTACACCCATTAGAGTCACGGGATGAGAGCTGGACTGCCAACAAGCCAGCCCAGGGTCACGCACCCCAACCAAAGAGCAGCAAGACATCCAGGTCATACTCCCAAGAACTCTAAAGCTTGCCTGTGTCCTCTAATCCAACATAGTGTCACTAACCTCAGCAGGGAATCACTAATGCCCAGTGCGTAGGCCATGGAGGCACTTACATACAACGCTGACATTGAATATAGCTGAAATACCAACATGGACACTATATGACTGTGTCTACCTGGAACCAATACTAAAACACCCTACTCAGTGGTAAACATAAAACACATCTACAGGAAGAAGTCTCTTCAAAAGGCCGCTCCAGGGCCGGCCCGGTGGCTCACTCAGGAGAGTGCAGTGCTGATAACACCAAGGCCCCGGGTTCAGATCCCATATAGGGATGGCCGGTTCGCTCACTGGCTGGGCGTGGTGCTGACAACACCAAGTCAAGGGTTAAGATCCCCTTACCGGTCATCTTTATTAAAAAAAAAAAAAAAAAAAAAAAAAGGCCGCTCCAGAGAAATAGAAGAAGCACCTGCTCTACCACATGACCAGACATCAGCACAGAGATACTAGAAATACAAAAAAAAAAAAAAGAAAGAAAGAAAGAAAATAGGACACCATTAAAGAAATACAATAATTGTCAGGTACCAAACCACATAGAGTAGGAAACCCTTGAAATGACTGAAAAAAAAATTGCAAGCAACAATCTTAAAGGAAACTCAATGAGATACAAGAAGACTCAGAAACATGAGAAAACTAAATGAAAGCAACTATCCAGGATATGAAGGAGGAAATATACAGAGAGATTAATACCTTTAAAAATGTAGCAGAGTTCCTAGAACTGAAGGACTCATTCAGTGAAATAAAAAAAAACCAAGCAAGAGCTTAAGTAGCAGGCTAGACCAAGCAGAAGAAAGAATTTCTGATCTTGAAAACAGTCTTTTTGAAATAGCCTAGATGGACAAAAAAAAAAAAAAAGAAGAATCCCCCAAAATGAAGAAAATCAAAGAGAGCTAGCAGACAACCTTAAGCACACAAACATCTCAATCATGGGTGTTCTGGAAGAGAGGAGAAAAGAAAAGCCATCAAAAACATATTCAATGAAAATAATAGTAGAAAACATCCCAGGTACAGGGAGAGACATAGATCTTCAGATCCAGGAGGCTCAATGATCCCCAAACAGATTCTATTTAGAAAGGTCCTCTCTGAGACTCATTATAGTCAAATGGGCAAAATGCAGACACAAAGAATCCTAATAACAGCAAAAGAAAAGTGTCAAGTCACCTATAAGGGAGTCCCCATCAGACTAACAGCAGACTTTTCAACAAAAACTCTAAAGGCCAGAACAGAATGGGATGATATATTCAAAACACCAAAGAAAAAAATGCCAGCCAAGAATACTGTACCCATCAAGGCTCCATTGCAGGAATGAAGGAGAAATAGTGTATTTCTCAGACAAACAAAAACTACAGGGGTTCACCGCTACATGACCATCCCTGCAAGAACTCCTCAAGGGAATTGCATCTGGAATCCAAAAAGTAGTAATTGCTGCCATGAATACACAAGAAAAAACAAAATGCACTGGTAGCACAAATTTGCAAATGAGAAAAAGAAACTATATCTTACCAGCAAACACCAAAGGCAAACAATAAAGGGAAAGAAAGGAACAAAGATATTTTTAACATCCAAATGAAAAATCAGTAAAATGCCAAGAGTAAGACAATACCTTTCAGTAACAACCATAAATGTAAATGGGTTAAATTCCCCACGCAAAAGACACAGACTGGCTGAATGGATTAAAAGCTAACCCCAATTATATGCTGTCTACAAGTGATTCATCACCTCACCTGTAAAGATAAACACAGACTAATAGTGAAGGAATGGAAAAAGATATACCATGCAAATGGAAACCAAAAATGAGCAGGAATAGCTATTCCTATTTTGGACATAATAGACTTTTTTTTTTTTTTTAAAGATGACCGGTAAGGGGATCTTAACCCTTGACTTGGTGTTGTCAGCACCACGCTCTCCCAAGTGAGCAAACCGGCCATCCCTATATGGGATCCGAACCCAGGGCCTTGGTGTTATCAGCACCGCACTCTCCCGAGTGAGCCATGAGCTGGCCCGACATAATAGACTTTAAATCAAAAACCATAAAAACAAACAAAGAAGGCCACTACATAATGATAAAGGGATCTATCTAGCAAGAATACATAACAATCATAGATATGTATGCACACCACACCAGAGCACCCAGATATATAAAGCAAACACTGTTAGACCTAATGAAAGAGAGGGACCCCAATACAATAATGCTTGAGGACCTAAACACCCCCCCCTCAGCATTTGACAGGTCTCTTAGGCAATAAATCAACAGAGAAACATAGGATTTAAGACCAAATGGACTTGGCAGATATCTAGAGAAAATTTCATCCAACAGCTATACAGTATGTATTCTCATCAGCACATGAAACATTCTCTAGGATAGACCACATGTTAGGTCACAAATCAAGCTCAACAAATTTTTAAATATTGAAATCATTTCAAGTGTCTTTGCTGACCATGACAGATTAAAATTAAAAATCAATAACAAGCGAAACTCTGGAAACTATACAAATACATGGAAATTAAACAACATGCTCCTGAATGACCTGTGGGTCCAAGAATAAACATGAAATCAAAAAATTTCTTGAAACTAATGAAAAATAAAGACATATCATACCAAAACCTGTAGGATACTGCAAAATCAGTACTAAGAGGGAAGTGTATTGCTAATAAATGCTTACATTAAAATAGAAGGATTTCAAATAAACAGCCTAATGCTACACCTCCCTCAAAGATTTAGAGAAACAACAACAATCCAATTCCAAAATTAGTATATAGAAATAATTGAGATCAAAGCAGAACTAAATGAAATAGACACCAAAAAAAAAAAAAAAAGACCAATGACACAAAAAAAAAACAAAGTAGACAAACCATTAGGTAGGCTAACTGAAAAAACGAGAGAAAACCCAAATTAAAAAAATTAGAAATGGGAAAGGAGATATTACATCTGATACCAAGAAATATAAAGAATCATCAGAGACTATTCTGAACAACCATACATCAAGAAATTTGAAAACCTGGAGGAAGTAGTTTTTTTTTTTTTTTTTTTTTTTTTTGTCTGACTTTAATAGAAATTTATTTTTCATAGTTCTGGAGGCTGGAAGTCCAAGATCAAGGTACAGGCTGATTTGATTCCTGGTGAAGGTTCTCTTTCTGGCTTGCAAACAACTGCCTTCTTGATGTGTCCTCATACGTTAGAGATAGAGCAAGCTCTGGTGTCTCTTCTTGTAAGAGCACTAATCTCATCATGAGGACTCTACCCTGATGACCTAATCACTTCCCAAAGCCCAATCTCCTAAAACCATCACATTGGAGTAAGGGCTTCAACATATGAACTTGGGGGAAGGAGGGAGGGAGACACAAAAATTCAGTCTTCAGCAATAGATTACATATTATTCTCCTTTTATATATAAGCAAGCTAAAGGTCAGAAGTGCTAAGTAACTTGCTAAGGCCACACAGCTCTTCCAGAAATGGATACGTTTTTATATGTGTACAAACTACCAAGACTGAACCAAGAAGGAATAGAAAACCTGAACAGGCCAATAACAAGCAACAAGATTGAAGTACTAATTAGCAGTCTCCCAACAAAGGACTGGACGGCTTTACTGCTGAATTCTACCAAATGTTTAAAGAGGAATTAATACCAGTTCTTTTCAACCTGTCCCAAAAAATTGAGACTGAGACCATCTCCCAAACTCATTCTTTGAGGCCAGCATCACCCTGGTACCAAAACCAGACAAAGATACAGCAACAACAAAAAAAACAAAAACTGCAAACCAATATCTTTGATGAACACAGACACAAAAGTCCTCACACAGAATACAGCAACATCAAAAAAATTATACATCACGATCAAGTGGGATTCATCCCAGGGATGCAAGCATGGTTCAACATACACAAGTCAATTATTGTAATACACCACATCAACAAAATCAAGGACAAAAACCATATGATTTTCTCAATAGACACAGAAAAAGCATTCAACAAATTCAGCATCACTTCATGATAAAGAATCTCAGCACATTAGGAATAAAAGGAAAGTATCTCAACACAGTAAAAGCCATATATGACAGACCTACCACAAAGTAGCATCCTGAATGTGGACAAGCTAAAAGCTTTTCCCTTAAGAATAGGAACAAGACAAGGATGCCCACTCTCACCACTCCTATTTAACATAGTATTGGAAGTACTAGCCAGAGCAGTCAGACAAGAGAAAGGGCATCCAGATTGGAAAAGATGAAGTCAAAATGTTCTTGTTTGCAGGTGACATGATCCTATGTATAGAAAAATCTAAAGACTACCAAAAAACTCTTAGAGCTGATAAATGATTTCAGTAAAGTTGCAGTATACAAAATCAGCACACAAAAATCAATAGTTTTAATACTCCAGTAATGAACTAGCAGAAAAATCAAGAAAGCAAGCACATTTACAATAGTCACCAAAAAAATAAAATGCCTAGGAATCACTTTAACCAAGGAGGTGAAAGATTTCTTTGAGAACTATAAATCACTGCTGAAAGAAATTAAAGAGAACACAAAAAGATGGAAAGACATTCCATGCTTTTTGATTGAAAGAATAAACTTCTGAAATGTCCATGCTACCCCAAAGCAATCTACAGATTCAATGCAATCCCCACCAAAATACCAATGACAGTCTTCTCAGAAATAGAGAAAAAAAAAATCCTAACATTTATATGGAACAACAAAAGACCCTGAACAGCCCTAGCAATCCTGAGCAAATAAAACCAGAGGTATCACACTACGCTGACTTCAAATTATACTACAAAGCTATAAGTTACCAAAACAGCATGGTACTGGCATGAAAACAGTCCCTTGGACCAATAGAACAGAATAGAGAACCCAGAAATCAACCTACATACTTACAGCCAACCGATCTTTGACAAAGGAACCAAGAACATGCCTTGGGGAAAAGATTGCCTCTTCAATAATGATTCTGGGAAAATTGGACATACATATGTAGAAGAATGAAACTAGACCCATACCTGTCAGCATATATATACCAAAATCTACTCAAAATGGATTAAAGACTTAAGTGTAAGACCGGAAACTGTAAAACTGCTAAGGGAAATATAAGGGAAACACTTCAGGAACTAGGACTGGGAACAGACTTTATGAACTATAGCCCAAAAGCAGAAGCAACAAAAGAAAAAATAAACAAATGGGACTATATCAAGCTAAAAACTTCTGCACAGCAAAGGAAACAACAGTGTGAAACAACAACAAACAGAGTGAGCGAAAATATTTGCAAACTCTACATCCAACAAGGGATTAATATCTAGAATATGCAAGGAACTCAAGCAATTACACAGAAAAATAAATAAATAACACAATTAAAAAATGGGCAAAGGATGGGGCCGACCCGTGGCTCACTCGGGAGAGTGTGGTGCTGATAACACTAAGTCAAGGGTTAAGATCCCCTTACCAGGCATCTTTTAAGAAAGAAAAAAAAAAAAGGCAAAGGAGCTGAATAGACATTTTTCAAGGGAAGACATACAAATGACCAACAGGCACTTTAAAAAATGTTCAACATCACTAATCAGGGAAATGCAAATTAAAACCACATTGAGATATCACCTCACCCCAGTTAGATTGGTTACAATCAAAAAGATGGAGAATAACAAATGCTGACAAGGATATGGAGAGAAGGGAAGGCTCCTACACTGTTGGTGGGACTGTAAATTATGGAAAACACTATGGAAATCAGTATGGACATTTCTCAAACAACTACAGATAGATCTACCATATGGTCCAGCAATCCCACTTCTAGGTATAAATCCAGGGGAATGGAACTCATGTCAAATGGATACCTGTGCTTCCATGTTCATCATAGCTCTGTTTACAATAGCCAATATATGGAACCAACCTAAATGTTCATTGACAGATGACTGGATAAGGAAACTATGGTATATATATACCATGGAATACTACTCTGCCATAAAAAAGAATGAAATTCTGCCATTCTCAGCAGCATGAATGAGCTTGGAGAAAATTATGTTGAGTGAAATAAACCAGGCACGGAGGGAAATATACTGCATGTCCTCACTCATATGTGGGAGCTAAGAGACAAAGAAGAAAGTAAAGAAAGACCACAATGGTGTGTTGGACTTGCAGAAGGAGAGAGCGTTCCTAGGGTTGTGGAGTGAGATGGGAGGGGTGGAGAGGGGGAGGAAGGTCAGGGATTAATTGGGTGGGGACACGGAGAATAATCACAACTTGTGGTAGTCGGCATGCCAATAGCATTGATCTGGCCATCACATATTGGGCACAAGTGGTGATGGTCAAGTTTTTACCCCTGAATATGCATAGCCAATAATTTTTTTTTTTTTTTTATTAAAAGATGACCAGTAAGGGGATCTTAACCCTCAACTTGGTGTTGTCAGCACCATGCTCAGCCAGTGAGCTAAC
>NW_007730464.1:94429-98740 GCF_000696425.1 Galeopterus variegatus | reverse complement strand
CTAAAAAAATAAAGAAAAATACAGCAATCACAATAATTTATTGTAGTTTCAAAAGGAGAGAATAGAACTGAAGCCACCAGAAGTAGGAAAAAGTAGAAAGGGGGGTAGTGAGAAATTGATAAAGGGCCACAAAAAATGATTACATTGTTTAACATTGAATATACTAATTATCCTGATTTGAGCATCACATATTGCACACAGGTATTAATATTCAACACTGTACTCCACACATAGGTACAATCAGTTATGTTTCAATAAAATAGAAGGATGGTTATGTAAGGTGGGAAAATGCATGTGCCATAATATTAATAGTCATAAAGAATAGTATGCATGAAAAATTTTAATTATCTAAAAATCCCCTTTACTTAGCCCGCCGATAATATTTTTTAAAAAAGAAATCATGTCAAGGGGATACCAGCATTCCCATCTTTATCAAAGCTCTACTTACAATAATGAAGATTTGAAACCAGCCTAAATGTCCATCACAGAAGATAAGAAAATTTGTTATGTATACACAGTGGAATCCTTCTCTGCTGTAAAAAAAGAATGAAGTTCTGCCATTCGCAGCAATTTGGAAGAGCTTGGAGAAAATTATGTTAAGTAAAAAATAAACCAGACACAGAAAAGAAACACTGCATGTCTTCACTCATAAGTGGGAACTAAAAAAATAAAGAAAAATACAGCAATCACAATAATTTATTGTAGTTTCAAAAGGAGAGATTAGAACTGAAGCCACCAGAAGTAGGAAAAAGTAGAAAGGGGGGTAGTGAGAAATTGATAAAGGGCCACAAAAAATGATTACATTGTTTAACGTTGAATATACTAATTATCCTGATTTGAGCATCACATATTGCACACAGGTATTAATATTCAACACTGTACTCCACACATAGGTACAATCAGTTATGTTTCAATAAAATAGAAGGATGGTTATGTAAGGTGGGAAAATGCATGTGCCATAATATTAATAGTCATAAAGAATAGTATGCATGAAAAATTTTAATTATCTAAAAATCCCCTTTACTTAGATAACTTTGTAAGTAACCTCGCCCTTGTGGCATTTAATTGATTATTCAGTGAAAGGAGAGAGGAGTCTGGCCTCATTTATTGATTATATTCTCTGTACTAAACACTTTTTTCACTGCTTTGCACACACTCCCTTATTCAATCTGCTGAGGCTACTAAGCTGCATAATTTTCCGCAGGGTCTGATTGTATTGCTGAAACAGTGAAAGTATGTTCAAGGTCAGGTAGGTGATACTTATTTCCATCACACATTTTTCAGTATTAGGCCTTGTGTCAGTTTCCCTTTGCTGTTGTAACAAATTAAGCCATCACAGATTTGGTGGCTTAAAACTACACAGTTATGGGCCGGCCCGGTGGCGCACTCGGTAGAGTGCGGCGCTTGGGAGCGTGGTGGCGCGCCCACCAAGGTTTCGGATCCCATATAGAGACCAGTCCGCTCACTGGTTGAGCGCGGTGCGGGCGCAACACCCAGGGTTGTGATCCTGTTGCCGGTCGCGGTACGGGCGCGACACCGAGGGTTGCGATCCCATTACCAGTCACGAAAAAAGACAAAAAGAAAAAAAAAATTTTTTTAAATAAAAATAGAACTACACAGTTATCATCTTAAGTCCTAGAGGTCAGAAGTCTGAAGTGGGTCTCACTGGGCTGAAACCATGGTTTTCAGGCTGCATTCCTTTTCGGAGTTTCTAGGAGACATTCTGTTTCCTTTCCTTTCCCAGTCTAGAGACTGCCAGTATTTCTTGGCTCATGATGTCTTACTCTATCTTCACAGCCAGCAAAGATAAGTCAAGTCCCTCTCATATCACCTCACTCTATCCCTGCTTCTGTCAGCACATCTTTTTCTCTCTTCTTCTGACCCTCCTCATCTATTTTTAAGGACCCTTATCACTACATTGGACCCACCAGCATAATTCACAGTCCCACAAAAAATTTTAAAAATAAATAAACAAGGTTACCTAATTAGCAATAAATTCCATCTGCAAGCTAAAATCCCACGTTCCAGAATTACCATGTGGGTGTTTTTTTTTTTTTTTTTTTCCTGACCGGTAAGGGGATTGCAACCCTCAGCATGGTATGGTCCACACCAGGCTCAACTGTGAGCACACCGGCCATCCCTACATAGGATCCGAACCTGCGCGCTCCCAGCGCCATACTCTCCCGAGTTAGCCATGGGACCGGCCCCCATGTGGGTATCTTTAAGAGACAGTTATTCTGCCCAGCAGGCCTTTGCATTCAAACTTTCCTTAATGACTAGAATGTACCTGCACCCCATAGTTCTGGTTCTTTTTGTTAATTTTTTTTTCTAATTTGGGACTCCCTTAAATTTTATATAATGGGAAAAAACGCATACCTGCTGCACAAAAATTGAGTTCTCTAAGATTCTTCCATATAAAATCTTAAAATTACCCATAATTGTACCATCCAGAAATAATTATTGTTAATATATATATGTATATATGTTTCTAGTCCTACACTTCCCCTCTAGGCATAAGAGTGTTTTTCTGAAGCATTAAATCTTACTAATTAATCATGCAAATGAGTCAAGGACTGTCCAAATTGTAGTTTTTGAAAGGAATCTAATCCAGCCATGGATCACATTAGACCTGTGTGCATGTAGGAAGAGATGGGGCATGCCACTGATCATTCTCTTACTTTGAGACACCTATCACATATTTAAACTTTATGGATTATATATGTATCATCTGATACTAATTCCATGGCAACAAACTGTCAAAAATTACGGCCCTTCAGACTTAGTTTTTCTACCATTTTAATGTTTCTTTCACAGAACATGACAATAATAACTGATGCCTGGTGCCCTACGTGTATGCATTTTAGAAGTAGTATTTCCATTACTATTTGAACAAATAACAAATCCAAGATATATGAAAAATAAGTAAGATATTAGTAACTGAATATATTCACAAATATCTCCCATATCACATAGAATACACAATACAGCCTCTTGCTGATGTTCTCAAATTGGCATCTTCTCAGATTAGATTGTTTACACGAGATTTTTTAGGCAGAATCATGTCTGTTCTATGAGTTGGTTGAAAGTACATTCCTTCCTTATGTGTCTTAGAATCTTATTTGCTAATAAAAAGAATTTTCATTCTTAACATCAGGCTCTGAAAGTTGTTTTAGTTAGCATTCATTTTACTGAAAGCTCATTTGACTTGAGTTTCTTTTATTTTAATTTTAATTTTTTTTATTTTTTTTTTGTCAGGCAGCAGATTTTCACTTTTTATTTTTATTTTATTTATTGGATATAAATATTATTTTAATTTTTTTATTTTTATTTTTTGTCAGGCAGCAGATTTTCACTTTTTATTTTTATTTTTTGTCAGGCAGCAGATTTTCACTTTTTATTTTTATTTTATTTATTGGATATAAATATTCATGGATGAGTCTCTTATTAAAAGTGGATTGAGAGATGTGTAATGTTACTGATCTTCAATAATAACAGCAAACTTCTATTAAATGATCACTACATATCACTGCATGTTTTTTTAATTGTTTTGATGAATATATGATGATACATTTTCACAAAATTTACATAGCTTATGTCATACTATAACAAACTGGCATATTATCACTGTGTGTTTTAGACAGATTATCTTACTTAATAATAGTTGAGACAGTCATGCCTTGTAGGATTTTATTCTAATTTTACCAGTGAGGAAACAGACACTGTGAGGTTAATAACTGTCAGAGCTCAGATTCACATCCTGAAAGTCAGATCACAGAGACTGTATTCTTAATTTCACCAAAATATCACTGCCCAAATTATATGTACCCTTTAAACCTACCTTCTTTATTTGGTAATTCATCATAAATTCTTCCTCGATTAATGTGAATGTCATTATTATTATATGCCATTATATAGCAGGCCATAATTTATTTAATCTGCTCTCTGAAATATTTCAATTCTTATATTTTTCATTTTTAAAAATTATTCTCTGGAGCTGGCTGGTTAGCTCAGAATGTGGTGTTGATAACACTGAGGTCAAAGGTTTGGATTTCCTGTACCAGCCAGCCATCAAAAAAAAAAAAATTCTCTGGAAATTCGATATAACGTGGATAGATTATATCAATATTGATGTCCTGGTTGTAGATATTATACTGTAGTACAATCACCAGTTGGCATAACCCAGGAAAGGTACAGAGGATCTCTGGGTATTATTACTTATAACTACATGTAAATCTACAATTCTCTCAATTAAAAAAAAAAAAAATCCCAGAAAGAAACTATTCTCTGAGCATACTTGGGCGTACATTTGTG
>NW_007730464.1:93009-93585 GCF_000696425.1 Galeopterus variegatus | reverse complement strand
AAAGGGCATAGCTGCTGCCTCCATATTTTTTATAATTCACCAAGGAAGGAAACTGAATAGAAGCTCAAGCCAGCCTGTGATCAAGACTTGTGATATTGCCCAACAGGTGCTAGGAAGGGCACATCATTTCTGAGGATAGCCAGGTCTTGACTGACATCACTCGCTCTAGAAGCCAGAACAGGGCCAAGCGTGGATGGCGCAGCCCCTCTTCACACAGGAACGGGTGTTTGGAGGAGCAGGATGTGCTCAGAGTAAGACTAAACGTCCTGACCACCAGTCTCAGATCCAGATCTCAGGCACCTGCCTAGAGAAAGAGCTGGACTACAGTTCCCAGAGGCCTCTGCAGCTCGGCCCCAGTAGGAGTGTGCCGAGCTGCATGCTGGGACACGCAGTGTGTTCAGTATCTGGTTTCCCTGGATACTGACCTGCGTGCTCCTCAACCCTTGCGCCCCTCCCGATGTTTGGGGGTTGGTGGGCACAAACAAGGAGATGCTTCTAGGAGGACCCCAGCTCGGGGTGTAGCAGGGAATGACAGTGAGGGCGCGGAAACAGCCTCGGCCGAAGATGGAAAAGCCT
>NW_007730464.1:90424-92066 GCF_000696425.1 Galeopterus variegatus | reverse complement strand
AGGCTTCTGTGGGTGTGACAAAGCCGAAGTGTGTCTCATGACAGTGTGTGAGATTGTGAGGCTGTGACTGGTGCGGGTTTATGCTTGTTTGGTTAATTGGGAGGATGGTCCTTAGGGTGAGCACAGGTGTTTGTGACAGAGTAATCTGTGTTTCTAATGTCTCTTCTGCTTTCTGTGTCTCCAGTTTCTAACCAAGTTAGAACAGTGCCTGAGAACAGTGGTCCCAAAAGGATGTCAGAGCCTGGATCCTGTCATGAAAATGACCAACAAGGAGAGCAAAGACATAGTCATGAGATGACTGTTTTAGAATCAGAAGTGCTCTCCATGCTGGCTACCTGAATGACAGGAAGCAGTGGCCTCAGGAGTAGAATTCCTTTTGTAGGGGGAGGTAGGAAGAAGGGTAGCTGCATGTTTCAGAACCCCATTTACTAGAGCCTAGTCCTAGGAAATCTCTCAGAAACTCAGATCACAGTGCTCTCTGATTTGTGTTGTTTATGTGATCCTGGGGCAGATGTTCCTTGGAGGGTATTTTTTAATGTAGCTTGCACTCCTGAAAGACCCTAGTGTCTCATTCTTATTTCCCCTAGGCCAGCTGTCCTTCAGAAAAAGCATCCTGAGGAGGAAGAAGAATTGTTACACATCTTAAAATCCAGATTCAGGTGAGTTTCCTTTTTTTCATTAAATAATTTCTGTTTATAGGACTTAGGACTAAATTTAAGATGTAGATTACCAAGATTTCAGTCCTTTTCCTTCCTCTTCCTTGCTTTTTGAGTTTTCTGAAGATAGGGTTGTGATGAGGATGAAATGCATTAACATACACAAAATCCATATAACAGCCTCCCGGAGTATAATTGCTCTGTAATTACTAACTGTTGTTATGCAGTAAGCCTGGATATTTATACCAGGAGCAACATACATAGGAAGGTGGGTACTTGCAACTTTACAAACAAACCAGAGCCTCAAATGATCTAGAACAAGAATCCTTACCCTGAGGTCTTTCCTGGGGAAATTGTATACATATTTATTATAAATGTTTTGTCAATGTGGTTTACTCTGTAATTTTATGGTATTAAGGAAAGTGTGTGTGCCACAGAGTTTTAGACCCATCAGTCTAAAATCAAAGACTGAGGCTGGCGAGATGGCTCAGTTGATTAGAGTGTGGTGTTATAATTACCAAGATCAAGGGTTCAGATCCCCATACAGGCCAGCCGCCAAAAAAAAAAAAAATCTGCCCCCCCGCATCTAATTTCAAGGACCCTTATGATTACATTTGGCCCACTGATATAATTCAGGATAATCTTCCCTATCTTTAAGTCATTGATTAGAAATTTTAAGTCCATCTGCAACCTTAATTTCCCTTTACTGTGTAGGGTAACATATTTACAGGTGCAAGAATTACAATATGGACATCTTTGAGAGACAATTATTTTACCTTCCACAGGCCTATCCATTCAGAGTTTCCATAATGACTACAATGTACCTGCTCCCCCATGACTGGGGTCCTTTTCCTTTTCTAGTTTTTTTTTCCTACTTTTGGACTATGTTGTTATATTTCTTACTTTTTTTTTTTTGATGGCTGGCTGGTAAGGGGATCATAACCCTTGACCCTGGTGTTATAGCACCATGCTCTAACTAGCTGAGC
>NW_007730464.1:84982-89061 GCF_000696425.1 Galeopterus variegatus | reverse complement strand
AAAAAAAAAAAAAGGAAAAGAAAAACCTCACATGTTTACACCTTATAGGATTACCAGTACATCATTTAAAACTAATCTGTAGCAACAAATTATCAGGAAAGACAGCCTTTCAGAATTAGGTTTTCTGGGATTTTAGTGCTTCTTTCACAGAACATGACAATAATGACCGAGTGCCTTACAAATACAGGTTTTACAAGTAACATTTGCAAGATTATATGTACAGGCAACAAATACGAACTGTATAAGTAACATTTCCAAGATATACGAAAAATAGTAAGATGGCAATAGTTAAAATGGTCACAAATATCTCCCATATCACATAGAACACACGATTCACATTAGCCTCTTATGTTCTCAAATTGGCCTCTTCCCAGATTAGAATCTTTTTTTATTTTTTTTATTTTTTTTATTTTTTTGTTAAAGGCAAGTTAAATAAGGTAGTGGGAGTGGAGAAGGAACAAAAAAATCTGTAACCGGTTGTGATCAATTAGTTGTATACGTCACTAGATTGCCTAATTAGAGATTCATTAAACGAGATCTTTGATGCATAATCATATATCTGTCCCACTAGTTACTGGTTGAGAGGGAACATTTACTCCTTATGTGTCTTAGAATCTTGCTAATGTTGCTAATTAAAAAGAATTTCATTCTTAACATCAGGCTTTTAAAGTTGTTTTAGTTAGCATTCATTATATTGACAGCTAATTTGACTTGAGTTTCTTTTATAATAATGAATAAAGGGATGTGGAATGTTATTGATCTCCAATAATATCAGCTAACTTATATTAAATAATCATTACATATCACTGCATATTTTAGATAGATTATCTTAATAGTTGAGACAGTCATATGTTGTAGTATTTTTTTGGCGACTGGCTGGTACAGGGATCCGAACCCATAACCTTGGTGTTCTATGGCTGCACTCTAACCAACTGAACTAACCATCCAGCCCCTTCTTGTAGTATCTTTATCCCAATTTTACCAGTGAGTAAATTGACACTGTGAGGTTAAAAACTGTCAGAGCTCAGATTCAACACCTGAAAGTCAGACCACAGTCTGTGTTCTTAATTTCACCAAAACATGTCTACCCAAATTATACATACCTTTTTTTTTTTTTTTTTTTTTTATTCTAAAGACCATTTTGGAATTACCTGATTATAGGCATAGATTTTTTTTTCATTTGTTATGAATATTCACGGGGTACAAAGCCAAATGTCACCATTCGTGCCCAAGATGTGATGGCCAGAACCATACTGGCAGCAACGCATAAATTTGTAAAGGTGACTTTTTCTCTTCTGAAATGTCAATTTTTCTTAAATTACCATCTCGTATTTTTATATTTCTATCTCTTCTTAGCCTGAAATCTTGGTTCCTAATATTAATATCCACATATGTTTGTTTGTTCCTATTATACACTAGTTTCCGAATAATAAAAGCCAATATTATTGCTAATGACCTATTTTCAGAAAAGTTTTTGCAGTTTTTTTCTCTCATAGGAATTATACCTCATTAGGGATGCATAATCAAACAACTAAAGGGAAAAATAAACAAACAGGGACTTAATGTGTAATGAACAAGAAAACTACTTACTGCTACCCTCAGCAACTCCTTTTCTACTTGTTCCAGTTTATTCTGTTTAGATGCAGCAGAATAAAGAGCAGTGGCATAGCGACCTTCAACACCATATACTTGAACAGGTGGCTTTAAAAAAAGAGTGGGGTAGGAAAAGCATGAAAAAGCAAAATAGTGAGACAGTATTATACTGTCAAGAGAAGAATTAAGTATTTGTAACTTAAAAAATACATCTCTTTCTTATAACACAAAACAGTTTAAATACATCATCAAAGAGCTGTCCTACATGGAAATTCTCAAACAAATTAGGGATGTTTCCTTGGCCAGGTCACCCAGTCTCTGGCCTCCAATTCCTCATCAATAAAATGATGAGCTCAGAAGACAGGTGTCTAAAGTCCCTTCCTGCTCTACCTACCTATAATTCAATTACTTTAATTTTGAGATGTGCTTATGCTTCCTTTGAACTCAATTAAATATTCAGTACCACATATGGGAGGTTTTTAACACTGAAAGAAGACAGTTGGAACATGTTAAAGCAAGGAAAACAGGTGTTTATGAAACATGTAAGTATAGTCATGAGCTGCATAAAGATATTTTGGTCAACGACAGACCCCATGTACCATGGTGGTCCCATAGGATTATAATCGCTACCCCATATAGACTAGGTATGTATAGGCTACACCATCTAGGTTTGTGTAAGTACACTCATGTGATACTCGCACAATGACAACATTGCCTAACGATGTATTTCTCAGAACATATGCCTATCGTTAAGCAACACATGACTGTATTTCCTTGGGATAAATTCCAAAAAGTAGAATTCTGTGTCATAATCAGGCTTTTGCTAACTGCCTGCAGTATGCTAAACCCTGGGATGTTAGTACTTGAAATGAGAGAATGACTACAAGGACATAGCTGCTACCTGTACATTGTTTATAATCCAGCAAAGAAGGGAAACTCTGAATAGAAGCAGCTCAGGGCAGCCTATGAGCAGAGAGAATTCCAGGTGATGTGCTTTGAGAGGTGCCAGAAGGGGGCGTCATTCTGAGGACACCCACTGTGTCAGGTCCTGACCACGTAATTCTGAATGCATGGGCTCTGTGCAGAGATAAATGGGATTTATTATCTAACTTTTATACCTTACATATTCTTTCTCATAATGTTTGATGCAAAGTGAAAACCAATAGGGTAAGTTGATTAGCAATTGACTGCAGGCCACCATGACTGAAAGGACACATTAAAAGGAAGCAGCATCGGGGCCGGCCCGTGGCTCACTCGGGAGAGTGCGGTGCTGATAACACCAAGGCCCCGGGTTCAGATCCCATATAGGGATGGCCGGTTCGCTCGCTGGCTGAGCGTGGTGCTGACAACACCAAGTCAAGGGTTAAGATCCCCTTACCGGTCATCTTTAAAAAAAAAAAAAAAAAAAAGGAAGCAGCATCAAGAAAACTCTCAGTATCTTTAGGGCATTTCTTGGAATTTTAGCAATTCTTTCCAGTCAATGCTCCAACATAGGCAGGCATCACAAGAGTTGGCTCAGGTATTGTTAAGTGACAAGAAACAAAAGTCACTCAGTAATTTAAATTAATCCAAAATTAATGTTTTCTGGGCTTTTTCTGTGAGTTCAGGGGGAGACTCAGAAAAAACAAAAAGAAAAAGGAAAGAAATGTTCTGTCTTTTGAGAGTCTAACAGCCTTTTAATAAATTTACAAGAAATAAATGCACACACACATTTATATATGTTAAGGCAGTGCTCGACTGTTACAACAACTAGTGAAGTGCACTTAAACAGAAAGAAGAAACTCAAGATCAGAGGGTGTGCCGCGGTCACCAATATCTCCCCCAGGTTTGGTTGTTCTCTAGATGGACTCAGAGGACTCAGCATAATGAGTATGGTCCTACTCATGGCTAAAATTTATTCCAGTGAAAGGATGGATATAAAGCAAAATCAGAGGGAAAGCACACATGGGACAAGTCTAGAGGAAGCCAGGATCAGTCTTCCACGATCCACTCCGGTGGAATCTCACAAGATGTTATTATTTCCTCCAGCAACAAGTTATGACAGCCCCTGTTCTATGTTGTCTACCAGGGAAGCTCACCAGAGCCAGGGAGTCCAAGGTTTTTGTCATGGTTCATTCTCATCCAAACATCTGACTAGCCTATACCAAAATCCCATACTCTCAGAGGAAACCAAGTGTTCAGCATAAGTCACATTGTTTGTACAAATAGTTTAGGCACAGTGAGCCACTCTTATCTGTTAAGGAAGAGTGAAATACTCTGGGGTTTAGTTCCCAGGTGCCAGCCAAGGGCCGATATTGTGAACAGGTATAAGCATAGCAGTTTCAAGTTCACTGTGTTAACTCTTTTCTGCATAAGAGATATACAACTTACCAGACTTTTTCTATTTCTCTATTTCTGTTTTTATATCTTTATTTTATATCTCTGTTTCTATTATCTTACGGTTGCTCTGTCAGTGTGTGTGTCGCTATGTCCCCACCCTCTCTCTC
>NW_007730464.1:82193-84504 GCF_000696425.1 Galeopterus variegatus | reverse complement strand
TTCTATTATCTTACGGTTGCTCTGTCAGTGTGTGTGTCGCTATGTCCCCACCCTCTCTCTCTCCCCATATATATGTATATGTGTATATGTAGATATAAATTTTTATATTCATATATAGAGTTTTAGAAATGTATCATTGTATCATCACATAGCCTATCTTTTCTACTGACAGTATGTCTGAAATATCTCTCATGTCTTTAAGTATTTCTTCCAAGTTAGCATTCAGTAACTACTCACTGTTTTATATTGATATTCTGTGTGTATTTATATAGTCAGCTTTTCTGGATTTAAGAATATTGAACACTGCCTTTGGAGGGTGGTGACCAACATGTCAACCCAGGAGTGGGAGCTGTTGTATCCCCTCCTCTTTTCTATTTCCCATTGCAGCCAATAAAAGCTGTTTGTATGATGAAAAAAATAAATAATTTTAAAAATAAATAATGAACACTGCCTGAGCAGTTTCTTCACCCTGTTCGCCTGTCATGTTATGAGTGACATTACCCAATCTGGAAGTCAGAACAGATCTAAATTTGGATGACACAGCCCCTTTTCAACCTGAAAGGTTGTCTGGAGTGATCAGGATGTGCTCACAGTGAGACTAAATACACTAAGCATCCATTCTCAGATCCAGATTACAATGCCCCCTGAGCAGAGTTAGCTAACCTGTGAGGTTTGAGGGAAAAAAGTCTCCACACAAGACCATGCTCACTTCTGACACCAACTTCAAGTTTGGAGGGTTTCCCAAACCACCTTCAGGTTCAATACTTTGCGAGAAGGACTCACAAAACTCACTGAGAGATGTTATACTCATGGTTACAGTTTATTACAGGGAAAAGATGCAGATTAACATCAGCCAAGGAAAGAAGCACATAATTTGAAGTCCAGGAGGGTTCCAAACATGGCACTTTTATTGTCCTCTCCCTGTGGTGTCAGGACTCATTACTCTGCTGGCATTGGTGTGTGACAACAGGCACTGACTACTGTGAACTAATAAGGAAGCTCACCCAAGCTTTGATGTCCAAAGTTTTTATTGGGGCTTCAACATGTAGGAATGACTGACTGACTGATTATCTAAATCATTAATCTCAGTCTCCAGGTTAACTGATACTGCGTTACCCAAAGCTCCCACTTGAATCACCTAGTTGGTCTTTCTGGAGTGGCCAGCCCCCACTGGAAACAAAGACATTCCTATCAGGTATGACATAGATTACCTCTTAGAAGCTGAGGGCAAGGCCGGCCTGTGGCTCACTCGGGAGAGTGCGGCGCTGATAACACCAAGGCCACGGGTTCGGNTGACAACACCAAGCCAAGGGTTGAGATCCCCTTACCGGTCATCTTTAAAAAAAAAAAAAGCTGAGGGCAAAGGCCAGACCTCTCTTTGAGTGAAGCCAAAGTTTTTACTACATCCTCTGCCCTCCCTCCCCACCCCTTCTCCTATAGGGAGCTGGTCAGAAATTCTCCTGCTAAAATGTCTGGGTATGTCTTTAAGGCCAAGAAAAAAAATACACACACACACACACACAGCTCCTCTGCTTTGCTGTGTGCAGCTGGGTGTCCTGGGGTTTTAGGAAGAGCCTGGTTTTCTCCAGAATCCTCTTAAACTTCCCCAGATGTGTCATATTTGTGTGTGTGTTGGGAAGCCAAGATACAGAAACTAAAAGGTCATATTAAGTGACTTGGGGAATCCAAAGGACACCTGGTTTTAATGTCTCTTTTTCCACTCCTGGCTCTGGCTTCTCAGATTTTGTGTCTTCCGTAGAAGAAGCTCCAAGAGGACTGATCAGTTCTTGAATTCTAAAGCTATGGCCCACGTAAGTGTGTATTTCTTTTTCCTTCTTAAAATGTGATATTTAGGTCTTATGGATATTTTTGTGAATTATCTGAAGCCTTCTTTCTACCTAAGCAAGCCGCATCTAATTACCTACTTACCAGTTCTTCCTATTCCAGTGAATAATGCCATATACCCCATGTGTACCTTTTTGGCTAATGTTTACTTGATCAATGAACAGATTTTTCAGTATATCCTATGTGTTCAGATTTTTGGTCAAGAGTAATGATGGAACAATGAAAAAGCAAATTCTTTTGAGGGAAGTATTTAAGTCAAGTCCATGGTTTGATGAGTTAAATGTGTTGGTCCCATTTGACCACAAGAAACAAAGGTCGATAAGAAGAAATGTTCAGGGCCGGCCCGTGGCTCACTCGGTAGAGTGTGGTGCTAATAACACCAAGGCCCCGGGTTCGGATCCCACATAGGGATGGCCGGTTAGCTCACTGGCTGAGCGTGGTGCTGACAACACCAAGTCAAGGGTTA
>NW_007730464.1:72828-81501 GCF_000696425.1 Galeopterus variegatus | reverse complement strand
CTGAGCGTGGTGCTGACAACACCAAGTCAAGGGTTATGATCCCCTTACTGGTCATCTTTTTAAAAAAAAAAAAAAAAAAAAAGAGGAAATGTTCATATTTGTTGGTTTTAATCTTAGTGTGTGGTGAGATCTCGAGTTTTATAAGGCTTTTAGAATCAGATAGGGTTGTGATTAGGGCCTGTGGACAGAGATCATGTTCTTGCTAGGGAAATTGAGACGTAAATTTTGTCACTGAATGGGCCTGCCAGACCTCCACATGATTCTGAATCATTTGGCACCAGTATCCTCTGAATCAGGAACAAGGAAGAGGCGAGGCAGGGGTGGTAGATGGTAACAAACACAAAGATCATCCAGGGTGGAGGTAGTTGATGATCATGTACACCCAGAATTGGAGAAAACCTTAGATGTTCTGTTCAACCTAAGTGTATAACTATGATAGGCTAAATCTGACTTGTCTGTATGATGGCATTAAAAAAGCGCTTTTGTCATTACAAAAAAGACTGCTTAAGGGCCAGCCCAGTGGCGCACTGGAGAGTGCGCCACTTGGGAGCGCAGCGGCGCTCCCGCCGAGGGTTCAGATCCCATGTGGAGACCGGTTCCCGCTCACTGGCTGAGCGCGGTGCGGGCACAACACCGAGGGTTGCGATCCCGTTGCCGGTCTCCGGTGCGGGCGCGACACCGAGGGTTGCGGTCCCGTTACCAGTCAGCAAAAAAGACAAAAAGACAAAAAAAAAAAGGGTACTGTAGGAATCCACACTTGTGGAGAATTTACAAGGCAGGCATGTAACAGACTGTGCTTATAAACGAGAGGAGAACTTGGATTGTTTTATCCATTTCCTGACAGGTTTGAATAATTAAGAATTACACAGAGTACAGGGCATTTTCTCTGGAGCAGTAGGGCTCTTCAATCACATGTCCATATTCTGCTTAAGTCACAGTTGCAATGTCCTTACTGCCCCCTACCCATATCACAGGCATTTCTTCTACTCACTGTATTCACCCATACCCAGAGGGTAGCTTTTTGTCTCCTTTTCTTCATCTTGAAGCTGTTCTTTTCATTTCATCAAGAATATGTGTTTTTATATTTTCAGGGTTTGGTAACATTCTCAGATGTGGCTATAGACTTCTCTCAGGAGGAGTGGGCCTGTCTGGACCCTGCTCAGAGGGACCTATACTGGGATGTGATGTTGGAGAACTACAGTAACTTGGTCTCACTAGGTAAGTTGCCTGCCTCAAATCCCTGGACCCTGCTTGCTGGGATATCAGCGCTCCACTGTGACAGCTAGAATTTCAAGAAACTAGTTGAATTTCTTCTATTCCCAAGGAGTGTTTTGAGCTACGTCAGTATGGAAACGAGCTGGCTGTGTGTTTGATGTAGAGTGGATCGGATAAGCAGAACTCATGTAAAACTAAAGCTGAGCATGTTCCACTTTCTACCCAATGTACCTGCTGTTAGATTGAAAGTTACAATCCATAAACTTTGAGTTAAACAATGAATGGCAATATCTTATAAACATCTCAGGAAATTTGTTTTTCTCCTAGGAAAATAACAATAATATTAATAGCTAATATTGGGCTTTCTCTTTTGTCATGCACTGTTCTAAGCATTGTGTGTGTGTGTGTGTGTGTGTGTGTGTGCATACATTTCATTTCATTCTCACAAGTTTATGAGATAGGCACAATTATTATGTCTCTTTTAGAGGTGAGTATGTTGAGGCACAAACTGACCTGGTCGGACAGAGGACACAGGAGCTAGAATTGAATCCAAGAATTCTGGTCCCCAGAATCCCTTCTGTCAACCATGTTCTACTTGCCTCCAGGGATGATAGCTACAGGAGTTTAAAATAATACCCTTTTCCTATCTATCTGGTTTCCTGTTTGTTCTTTCATTCTTTCTGTCAATGAAGTCTTTATCAATATCATTTTGACTTTAAGGTTATTACAAATTTGACTAATGCTCAATCAAAAAATGTTTGAGCTTGTAGTTTTTTTTTTAAGTCCTACATCATAATATGGCATTTGTTTTTGTGAAAGCAGGACATTTCATTTCTAAGCCAAATGCAGCTTCCTTATGGAAGCAAGGGAAAGAGCCTTGATGGCTGAGGCGAAAGGCCCAGAGGAGAGGGAAAGCCAGTCTGGCAAGAGCAAGCTACCTTGACAAAGAACGGCCCAGATGGGCAGGGAGCAAGCCTGCCCCTGAAGTGTTTGGGAAGCTCCCTAGAAAGGTTCAGGCCTAAGGCCTCTAGGGAGGAAATAAAGGTCTCACCATAACCTTTATCTTCCTCCCATTTCCCTCTTGTTTTTCTTCTCAGGTTTCGCCCCCATTTCATGTGTTATTGATGATGCTGGAAGACCACGCCTTGAGTAGCAAGGGTGTAAATAACATGATCCTCTGCCCTTTGTAACTCCTGAAAGTTGGTTGTTATCCTAATTTTAAATGCTTTTTTTCTTTTAGTTAGTTTTTGGCAGCACAGCTTCCAGGTGCTATATGTTCTTCCATCATGAGGCACCTAATATCTGGTTATAGCTCTTTTTGTGCTACTAGCAGTCACTGACACTCAGTACCTACCCATCATTTTGTTGAGGGGTTAAAATGGCAATATTCTATCATTGCTTCTTCATTTATTAGCTGTAATTATTAAAGAAAAATTTTGCTCCATCTACTTGTTGCTTACACAGTGGCATTGTTCATAGTGGATAAGAAGGATAAAAACTTTTTCTTTTTCTTTAATTACCAGTTTTTATAATAAAGGATTGGCTTCCTAGCATGCTCCAAATTTGGCCATTAAACATTTTTGTTTGTTTGTTTTGTTGTGTTTTGTTTTGTTTGACTGGTAAGGGGATTGCAACCCTTGGCACGGTGTGGTCCGCACCACACTCAGCCAGTGAGCGCACCGGCCATCCCTATATAGGATCTGAACCCGCGGCCTTGGCGCTACCAGCGCCGCACTCTCCCAAATGAGCCCCAGGGCCGGCCCCCATTAAACATTTTTTGATGTCATTATGAACTCATGGATTTAAACATGTTTGATGTTTTTCAGTACTTTGCAATTAACATCCTTGTTGATTTTTAAGTTCTTCTAAGCTTTTCCTCGTAATTCTTTTAAACTTTTCACATCTTTTATTAAATTTAGTCTTCACATTATTTTTTTGGTTGCTTTTGAATTTTGGGTCTTTTTATCCAGAATTACTTGTAATTATATTACTAACATATATATAGATATAGATTTATATATAATTTCTAAATTATATATAAATATTAATATATATATATAAATTTCAGAATATTAGTTTTATACACAACACAACTATTCAACTCCTTATTCTTATTTTTTACAGTAGTTCTATATTTGATTTTTGGGTTTTCCAGGTATATCATCATATCATACAAATGACTACAAATCATACTTGTTTTCATCTTCACTTTTGAGATTTACCCCTTTCATTTATTTTGTGTCAGCTGATAGGAAATAATAGGACTAATAATTGGGATCTTTTTCATGTTTGACTTCAGCAGGAATGGCTTCAGTGTTTCCTCACCAAGTATTGCATTGCCAGAAATAAAATCTATATTTTAACAAGACCCATAGGTGATTCATTTTTATCCTACTAAAGAGTTTTTATTTCTACTAGAGAAGTTTTTGGTTTGTGGTTAGGTTTGTTTTTCTTTCTCTTTAAAGGAAACAAAATATGTTATTCTTTTCCAGATTTGGAGTCAACATCTGAAACTAAGAGCTTAGCTGCAGAAAAGAACATTTCCGGAATAAATTTTTCCAAAAGGAATTCAGATGGAAAAAGTAAATCCCTTGGCATTAACTGGATGCAGGAACGTGATCCTGCAGGACCACGGGGCTCTCGAGAGGGACGTTTGAAGCAAAAGAAAATCAGCAGGGGGAAAAGGCCTACTAATAGAGAAAGTACACCTTCTAGATCACGACAGAGACATCATAATAAGGAGAGTTCCTATGAATGTAAGGAATGTGGGAAGGCTTTTAGTCGTGGCTATCAACTTAGTCAACATCAGAAAATTCATACTGGTGAGAAACCTTACCAGTGTAAAGAGTGTAAGAAGGCTTTTCGTTGGGGTAATCAACTTACTCAGCATCAGAAAATTCATACTGGTGAGAAACCTTATGAATGTAAAGATTGTGGGAAGGCCTTTCGATGGGGCTCAAGCCTTGTTATTCATAGGAGAATTCATACGGGTGAAAAACCCTATGAATGTAAGGACTGTGGAAAGGCCTTTAGACGTGGTGATGAACTCACTCAACATCAGAGATTTCACACTGGTGAAAAAGACTATGAATGTAAGGACTGTGGGAAGACCTTTAGCCGTGTATATAAACTTATTCAACATAAGAGAATTCATAGTGGCGAGAAACCCTATGAATGTAAAGACTGTGGGAAGGCTTTTATTTGTGGTTCAAGCCTCATTCAGCATAAGAGAATTCATACAGGTGAGAAACCCTATGAATGTCAAGAATGTGGGAAGGCCTTTACCCGAGTCAATTATCTTACTCAACATCAGAAGATTCATACTGGTGAGAAACCTCATGAGTGTAAGGAATGTGGGAAGGCCTTTCGTTGGGGGTCAAGCCTTGTTAAGCATGAGAGAATTCATACAGGGGAGAAACCATATAAATGTACAGAATGTGGGAAGGCCTTTAATTGTGGCTATCACCTTACCCAGCATGAGAGAATTCACACTGGTGAAACGCCTTATAAATGTAAGGAATGTGGAAAGGCCTTTATTTATGGCTCAAGCCTTGTTAAGCATGAGAGAATTCATACAGGGGAGAAGCCCTATGAGTGTAAGGAATGTGGGAAGGCCTTTAGTCATGGCCATCAACTTACACAGCATCAGAAAACTCATATGGCGAAATCCTATGCATGTAAGGAATGTGGAAAGGTATTTAATCATTTAAACCATCTTAGAGAACATCAGAAGACTCATAACAGTTGAAAACTCTTTGAATACAGTAGTCCCCCAATCCTCAGTTTTGCTCTCCATGCTTTCAGTTACCCACGGTTAATACAGTCCAAAAATATTAAATGGGAAATTCCAAAAGTGAACAATTCATAAGTTTTGAATTATGCACCATTCTGAATAGCGTGATGAAATCTTGTGCTGTCCCACTCCATGAGCCTGGACCGGGAATCCTCCCTTTGCCCAGCATATCCATGCTGTATATGCTACCTGCCTGTCCATCACTTAGTCGCCATCTCAGTTACCAGATCGACTGTCATGGTACCGCAGTGCTTATGTTCAGGTAACACTTATTTTTCTTGATAACCCAAAGCGCAAGAGTAGAGATGCCAGCAATTTGGATATGCCGGCAATATGGATATGCCAAAAAGAAGCTAAGTGCTTCCTTTAGATGAAAAGGTGAAAGTACTCAATAAGGCAAGAAAAAAAACTGCTTTGCTGAGGTTGCTAAGATCTACAGTATAAGAAGATTATTTTGAGAGAGAGACCACATTCACATAACTTTTACTACACTATATTGTTATAATTGTTCTGTTTTATTATTAGTTAATTGTTGTTAATCTCTTACTGTGCCTAATTTATAAATTAAAGTTTAGGTATTTATGTATGTATGTATAGGAAAAAACGTAGTATATATGGTGTTCTTTACTATCCATGGTTTCAGGCATCCACAGGGGGTCTTGGAACTTATTCTCCTGTGGATGAGGGGGAACCACTGTACAAAGAATGTACAAAGTCGTCTAAACTACATTCATTCCTTCCTCAACATTAGGAAAGTTTATGATATAATTTAACATAGCCTTCCCTGATCACTCTTCTACTTATAGAATATCAGAAGTCATACTAGAGACAAACCCGGAGAGTGGAGAAATCATTTTTTCTTAATGATCACAACGTACTCAGTGTAAAGTATGTGTTTTTATTGTATAGGTTAATTTAGTGAATGCGCGGAAGCCTACAATACCATTCTGTCTTTATTACATTTCAGATTCGTTCTAGGGAATAACTCTGCTAATGTAACGTGTGTGGGAAAGCCTCTAGTCAGGCACACACCCCACCCATTGCCATCACCATCCCACCTCTTTGCTCCCTGTGAGACACTGACCAAACTGCTTGTTACCCCTGTGCACTGTTTGTAAAATGTACATTATGTGCGTTATTTGTACATAGGGATAATCACATCTACCTAAGACTGCTATTGTGAAAATTAAATGTTTGGTCCATGTAAAACTCCTGGAAAATGTATTTGGAATATTGTGTAAGCCAAACAAATATTAGCTATTGTTCTTATGATCATTTCCATTAGTGTTGCTCTAAGTGAATTGTTACAAGAACCCCCCTCCTCCCTCAGGTGCAGTGAGTTTAGAAAAGACTATCAAACTTCTAGAAGAAAACACAGGAGATTACCGTCACAACTTTGGGTTAGACAGTGATTTCATAGTATGCAACAGATGCTAAACATAAAATAGAGTCGTTAGACTTCATCAGAGTACAAAGTTCTGTTCATCAGATAATGCATTAAGATAGGCAAAGGGCAAGACGTAGACTGGAAGAAGGTATTTGCTGTACATATACTTGACAAAGGACTCACAGAAAATATAAAGAATCCCTCAAATGAATAAAATGACATGAATTAAGAGGGGGGGAAACTTAAACACTTCACAGGAAATCACCAAATGGCCAATAAGTAAGTGAAAATGTGTTCAACATCATTACTCATCAGGAAATGCAAAGTAGAGCAACGTGATGTCACTAGACAGTCACCAGAATGGCTAAAATTAAAATCACAATAACTAAGAGTAGGTTTCTAATGTCTCATCACAAAAATCGATAAATGAGGTGTGGATATGTTAATTGGCTTGATTTAATCATTCCACATTGTATACATACATCATAACATTGTACTTCATAGATGTGATAATTGTTATTTATCAATTAAAAATATTAATAAAGAAGAAATATTACATATGATCTTGTCTCTTTGTTGGATATTCAAACATCCCGTTTAGGAAGGAATGGGCCAGAGAACTGGACCTCTACCAAATCGTGGAGGTCCCGCAGGAGGACGGAGGAGAGTGGACTTTGTAGGAGGGGCGATGGCCCAGGACAGAGTCCTGGGATGCAGCAGGACAGGAGGACGGAGGAGAGTGGACTTTGTAGGAGGGGCGATGGCCCAGGACAGAGTCCTGGGAGAGTCAGAGTCGAGGGCGCAGTTCAACTCAGGGGAGAGACCTGAGCTGTCTTCAGATGGTCCTAGAGTGAAGGCAGCATTATCTTGGGGAAAGGACTAGAACCCACAATAGGAATGAGGATATGGATAAGGAGATCTAGAGCCCATGGGAATGAGTTTGAACAGGTTGGGGAGAGCCTAGGAAGTGGAGAAGGGATGGCTAGAGCTCAAGAACGAGTTCCGTAAGTCTGAAGAAGGACAGAGTCCAGGACAGGAGCCTTTCAGACTTGGGGAGGATTTGGATGCTCATGAGAATATCCTGGCAGATCTAGGACATGCTAAAGCTAGTGGGAGAACATTCAGCACGGGATGGTGGTGTGATTAAAGCCCAGGAGTACCCTATAAAGGTTGACAAAGGATGTGGAATATAGAATTGAAGGAGAACTTATGTTTGATTTACCTCAGGGTTAGGGTTACGTTTCAGTTAAAGCTACTTAGTCCGTGGGTTATGTATACCTTAGCATTAAGTTAAAGATCTGGAACCTCTAAGAGTAGGAAGTGAGGGAGAGTGTTTGGGGGAAGAGTGCCAGACCCAGGTTTCAGAGCTGGATGCCTTTCTGGACCAGGCTTAAGAACCTGTAATAAGCATCCTTGTGGGAGTTATCCTTAGTGTCCCCTTCTCCTACGGACCCTATGCCAACAGCAGAAGGGGCTCAGTGTCCCCTCACAACCAAAAGCTACATGCATGTGTGGGCACTGCCCTTCCAGACTCTTCTGTATGAAAAGAAGGAAATGGATGAGGTATGAAGAGAAGAGCAAAGGAAGGAGTATGAGGTGGCAGGAGAGAAGTGAGACGAGGAGGAGCTGGAAGGTTAGTGATGGGAAGGGGAGGAGGCCCGTAAAGAGGATGAAAACAGGAGGGGGCACGAAGAATGGGAGGACTGCAGTGGGGAGAATACTGGGAAATAAGAGGAGGTGGTGCAGAAAGGCAGTACTGGGCAGGCCTCAGGTGAACCCAGCCGAGGATGCAGGAGCACACAGCCTGGATGGTCAGGGGCAATTGAGGGAAGGTAATATGGAAAGAGTGTGCATTAGTTAGGACTTGGTTCAAGGAGCAAAAACCCTTATTCAAAGCAGCCTAAGGGGACGGTGTAGGAAGGTGGGCTGAAGACCTTGGCCACACACCCCCAGCCCCCCACCCCGACATCCACAACCATCCCAGCAAGGACCACTGAGCCATCACTGGAAACACCATGCACTCCCAAGCCAGGGAGGTGGGAGGGCCAAGGGCTTCAGCCGTACCCCCCGACATCTGCATCTAGCCCAACAATGACCAAGCCACCACTGGAAGCCCCCTGGTCTCCCCTGCAAGAATGAGGGGGTGCCACAGGCCTCAATCACACTTCCCTTTCTCCTCCCACCCTATTTCCTTCTCCCTTTGCCTCTCCCCCTCCCCCATACCTGCTCCGCAACATCTTAGAATGTAAAAAAAATAATAAACAAAAAAAGAAAGCCC
>NW_007730464.1:70627-72636 GCF_000696425.1 Galeopterus variegatus | reverse complement strand
TCAAGGAGCAAAAACCCTTATTCAAAGCAGCCTAAGGGGACGGTGTAGGAAGGTGGGCTGAAGACCTTGGCCACACACCCCCAGCCCCCCACCCCGACATCCACAACCAACCCAGCAAGGACCACTGAGCCATCACTGGAAACACCATGCACTCCCAAGCCAGGGAGGTGGGAGGGCCGAGCCCTGAGTTCCTGAGCTGAGATGGTGGGGGGCAAGGGCTTCAGCCGTACCCCCCGACATCTGCATCTAGCCCAACAATGACCAAGCCACCACTGGAAGCCCCCTGGTCTCCCCTGCAAGAATGAGGGGGTGCCACAGGCCTCAATCACACTTCCCTTTCTCCTCCCACCCTATTTCCTTCTCCCTTTGCCTCTCCCCCTCTTCCATACCTGCTCCGCAACATCTTAGAATGTAAAAAAAATAATAAACAAAAAAAGAAAGCCCAGAAGTATCACTGGCTTTAGCCTCAGGTGGACTTAGGACTCCCAAAACTTCAAGACATCTGCCTCGAGTTCTGGCTCTGCTTTCTTAAGAGTAGCTTTTATGCTGAGGCTGCACATGGTGGTCCTGACTGCTTACAGGATCCCATTATACTTAAGAGCTTGCAGTTCCAGGAAGAAAAGAAAGATTTCCAAATACTTCCACAGATTTCACACAGTGGGGTCTCACTGACTGGTTTATGAGTCTACCCTGGAAACTATTCCTGTGGCAAGGAAAATTCAAAATATCTGAGGTGCCAGCCAAGCTTCATAACCACCTTGGAACTCAACTGAGGTTCACAGAGGGTGGGGCTGGGGTTTTTAAACTAAGAATGGCAGAAGCTTCCAGATACTGGGCAGCAGAATCTGTAACTGTCCACCCCAGAGTGGGAACCAGAACGTTACTCCATTCAGAAGAGGGCATAAAGGCATGGTTTCAGAAGAGGCTGACACCATGTTGGGGGCAACTTCCTGTCCTTTTTTACTTTAAAAATTATACTCTTACAGGGCCGGCCTGTGGCTCACTCGGGAGAGTGTGGTGCTGATAACACCAAGGCCATGGGTTCGGATCCCTATGTAGGAATGGCCGGTTTGCTCACTTCAGGGAGCATGTTGCTGACAACACCGAGTCAAGGGTTAAGATCCCCTTACCAGTCATCTTAAAAAAAAAAAAAAAAAAAAATTATACTCTTACAAAGAACAATAAAATCCCAGATGGAGTGGGAGGTGGCCATGAAATCAAAGAGCTTTATTAAGGTAGGTAATGACATGTTTCAACCTGACCTGGCTTACTGAAATCACAATTTTAACAATGACTCTGTTCACTAGAGCTTAGAAATTTGTCATAAAAATCCCTACAACTTCCATTTTACACAAAACAGTTCATATATTCTCCAGCATGTGATCAAAGACAAGTATTTTCTACTTTGACACCAGGTATAATTTTTTTTTTTTTAAGTGTCCATCTGGTCCCCATTTCTGGGGCTTCACCATACTGTACTATTTCATTAGCGTTCTATGCAAAATTCCAATTCTTTTCTCCAGCACTTGCTGTTGCTTGCCTGACCATTGCTCTAGTCTTCAGTACAATGCTATCCAGCCAGTGTTTCTACTTCTTGCTTGGTAACCAGTCTTATGTCAGCATTCAGCCTTTCCTGTGTTTCTCCCTAAACCTTTATTTCCTCTTACCTGAAAGATTCCCTTTGTTCCACAATTTCAACTTTAAAAACCTTCAGGTTCCTTCTTTGGATTATCATCTTGATCTTCCAATTCCGAATAAATGGTAGCCTCCTAGTGGCTGCCACTCTGGTATCAGAATAGTTTGGATAAGTTCCCTCTCACTGCCTGTATCAGTCCATTTCTGTTGCTTATAACAAAATACATGGACCTGGGTAATTTATAAGAAAACGAAATTTATTGCTTGCAGTTTCTGAGGCTGGGAAGTCCAAAGTCCATCTGATCGTGGCAAAAGTGACCCAGAGGTCTCACATTGCAAGATGGTGGAAGCAGAGAGAGAGACAGACAGACAGA
>NW_007730464.1:65327-70080 GCF_000696425.1 Galeopterus variegatus | reverse complement strand
CCTAGTGGCTGCCACTCTGGTATCAGAATAGTTTGGATAAGTTCCCTCTCACTGCCTGTATTAGTCCATTTCTGTTGCTTATAACAAAATACATGGAACTAGGTAATTTATAAGAAAACGAAATTTATTGCTTGCAGTTTCTGAGGCTGGGAAGTCCAAAGTCCATCTGATCATGGCAACAGTGACCCAGAGGTCTCACATTGCAAGATGGTGGAAGCAGAGAGAGAGACAGACAGACAGACTCTCCTCTTCTTTTAAAGCCCTCAGAACCACGCCCCTGACCACCATTTTTAATCCACTCACTACTGCACGGTCCTATAGTCTAATCTCTTCTTCACAGCTCCACCTTTCAATCACCGTAACACATCTCTCCTCCCTCTTAACAGTCCCAGTGGGGACCAAGTTTCTAATACACAAAGCTTGGGGGACACAATCCAAGGTTCAGTGAGTTTTAGAGTGATGTAATTCAATCCATTAAGCTGCCCAATAAAGCACAAGCACATAATTTTTTCTTCAGCTACCTCATCTGATAGAATAAGGTCGAAGTCACCTCCATGCAGTTCACTGTCTATTTGCTTCTGGTGCATATTTGAAACTGAAATTTCTATTTTTACTAATTTATTGTCTGTGTACCCCATCAGAACATGAGTATATTGAATCCTGTGGCCTTTGTAGGCTTGTTCTGAATCCTGACCCCTTAGAACAGTACCTTGTAGGATAGTCAAGAAATGTATGCAGAATGAATGAACTGTACTGAACCTCATTGACTCTAATGATCCATATACCAGCATTAAAAAAATAAGGATAAGGAAAAGGTGGTATATTTATATACACAATGGAATACTACTCAGCTATTTTAAAAAATGAAATTCTGCAATTCCCAGCAACATGGATGAGCTTGGGGAAGATTATGTTAAGTGAAATAAGCCAGGCACAGAAAGAGAAATACCACATGTCCCCACTCGTAAGTGGGAGGAAAGGAACAGAGGAAGGAAGGAAAGAAGGAAGGGAGGGAGGGAGGNGAAGGAAGGAAGGAAGGAAGGAAGGAAGGAAGGAAGGAAGGAAGGAAAAGAAAGAGAGAAAGAAGTTGAACTTTCAGATGGAGAGAACAGACCTATAATTACCAGAGGTGAGAAAGGTGTAAGGGGCAAGGGGGCTAGGGAGTAATTGGGAGAAGGACACAAAGAATAATTATGATTTGTAATGATGAACATGCTAAAAATATTAATTTGATCATCACATACTGTTCACAAATACTGATAGTCAACTCTGTACCCCATAAATATGTATAATCAATGATGTTTCAATTCAAAAAATACATTTAAAAAAATATTTTTAAAAAATTAACCCAAAAAATAAATAAATAATAAATACTTTTATTTGCCATTAAGGATTTATCTAAGAAGCTGTTGCAAGAGTTCATGGGATCTCATCAGATACTACAGAGGCCAAAAGAGCAGGCAGGGAGGGGAGATGTTATATTTAAAGTGCTATCTGGCAAAACTACCTTCAAAAAGGAAAATACGACATTCCCAGATAAAGGCTGAGGCGGTTCATTGATAGCAGATACGCCCTACCAGAAATGCTGAAGGGAGTCCTTCAGGCTGAAATGAAAGGATACCAGACAGTAACTTGAAGTCATACTGTAGAGAAAATTCAAAATTAAATTCTTCCTAACTTGTAAAATGCCTCTGTAACTAAATGTGCTTATCTCCCAGGGCCTCCCAGAACTCAGCCTACCTAATAATCAACTGCCTGCAGGCATTTCTGCTTGTGTAATCTTGCTAGACTTCCCTGCTTGCCTTTCTAATTTTGCCTGTTTGCCTAAGTCACATGGGTGAGAAAGAACTAAAATCGACAGCTGTTTGTCTAAGATGCAAGATTAAAACTAAGCCTATAGCCTATAAAAACCCTGTCAAACTCATGTTCAGGGTCCCAGGATTTCATAACGAGAGTTCACCTGGGTCCCACATGTAATAAACCTTCTGACTCTCCAACTTTTCAAGTGTCTGCAGCCTTTCTTACTGAGTTCATTCCATAACAATACAAAGAAATGGAAATTAGATAGGTAAATATAAAAGCCAGTATTATGGTATTTTTAAAATTTTAACACCTTTTTATCTCTTACATGTTCTAAAAGATAAATACATAAAAATTTGTAAATCTATGTTAACAGACACAAAATGTAGTTTGAAATAATTTGTGATGACAATAATATAAATGGTGAAATTGTATAACAGTGGAGTTTTTGTATGTTATTGAAGCTAAGTTGATATCAATACAAACTAAATTTAGAATGTTAACTACAGTCTATGGTAGCCATTAAGAAAAAAATTATATACATGAAAGGAAATCAAAATTGTTCACTACAAAATATCAAACACAAAAGAGGGCACTAACTGATGAAATGAGGAGCAAATAAAAGGTATGACATACAGAAAACAAATAGCATTATGGCAGAAGTCCTTTCTCATCAGTCTATTTTAAGCATAAATGGGTGAAACCCCCCAATCATGAGAGAAAGTGACACATGGATAAAAAAAAATGTTCCAACTATATGCTACCTACAAGAGACTCACCTTAGATCCAAAGACACAAATGAAAGGACAGAAAAAGATAATTCACGCAAACAGTAACCAAAAGAAAGCTGAGATGGCTACAAGAGTAACAGACAAAATAGTCTCTGAATCAAAAACTATTACAAGAGACAAGGACATATGTTTAGTCACTTCATTAAGAAGACATAATTATAAACACTGTCTTAGTCTGTTTAGTGTTGCTATAACAGAATGCCTGAGACTGGGTATTTAAAAAGAAGAGGTTTATTTGGTTCACAATTCTGGTGGCTGGGGGGTAATTTATAAATAAAAGAGGTTTATTTGGCTCAAAATTCTGGTTGCTGGAAAATCCATGATTGGGCAGCTGCAACTGGCAAGGGTCTCAGGCTGCTTCCACTCATGGCAGAGTGGGCATGTGCAAAGAGATCACATGGTGAGAGAGGAAGCAAGAGAGAGAGAAGGTAGGTGCCAGGCTCTTTTAACAACCACCTCTCAGGGGAACTCACACACCTAGAGAGGGCATTAATCTATTCATGAGAGATCCACACCTATGACCCAAACGTCTCTGCTGTACCGTACATCCGCCTTATCTCCCACTAGACCACACCTCCCAACACTGCCACATTAGGGGTCAAATTTCAACATAAGTTTTGAGAGGACAAACATCCAAACCATAGCCCCAAAATACATGAAGTACATGGATAGAACTAAAGGGAGAAATACTTCTATAATAATAGTTGGAGACATCGACACTCCATTCTCAATAATAGATAAAACATTTAGACAGAAGATCAATAAGGAAATTGATACCTCAATACTATAAACCAATTACATNCAATTCAAAAAATACATTTAAAAAAATATTTTTAAAAAATTAACCCAAAAAATAAATAAATAATAAATACTTTTATTTGCCATTAAGGATTTATCTAAGAAGCTGTTGCAAGAGTTCATGGGATCTCATCAGATACTACAGAGGCCAAAAGAGCAGGCAGGAGGGGAGATGTTATATTTAAAGTGCTATCTGGCAAAACTACCTTCAAAAAGGAAAATACGACATTCCCAGATAAAGGCTGAGGCGGTTCATTGATAGCAGATACGCCCTACCAGAAATGCTGAAGGGAGTCCTTCAGGCTGAAATGAAAGGATACCAGACAGTAACTTGAAGTCATACTGTAGAGAAAATTCAAAATTAAATTCTTCCTAACTTGTAAAATGCCTCTGTAACTAAATGTGCTTATCTCCCAGGGCCTCCCAGAACTCAGCCTACCTAATAATCAACTGCCTGCAGGCATTTCTGCTTGTGTAATCTTGCTAGACTTCCCTGCTTGCCTTTCTAATTTTGCCTGTTTGCCTAAGTCACATGGGTGAGAAAGAACTAAAATCGACAGCTGTTTGTCTAAGATGCAAGATTAAAACTAAGCCTATAGCCTATAAAAACCCTGTCAAACTCATGTTCAGGGTCCCAGGATTTCATAACGAGAGTTCACCTGGGTCCCACATGTAATAAACCTTCTGACTCTCCAACTTTTCAAGTGTCTGCAGCCTTTCTTACTGAGTTCATTCCATAACAATACAAAGAAATGGTAATTAGATAGGTAAATATAAAAGCCAGTATTATGGTATTTTTAAAATTTTAACACCTTTTTATCTCTTACATGTTCTAAAAGATAAATACATAAAAATTTGTAAATCTATGTTAACAGACACAAAATGTAGTTTGAAATAATTTGTGATGACAATAATATAAATGGTGAAATTGTATAACAGTGGAGTTTTTGTATGTTATTGAAGCTAAGTTGATATCAATACAAACTAAATTTAGAATGTTAACTACAGTCTATGGTAGCCATTAAGAAAAAAATTATATACATGAAAGGAAATCAAAATTGTTCACTACAAAATATCAAACACAAAAGAGGGCACTAACTGATGAAATGAGGAGCAAATAAAAGGTATGACATACAGAAAACAAATAGCATTATGGCAGAAGTCCTTTCTCATCAGTCTATTTTAAGCATAAATGGGTGAAACCCCCCAATCATGAGAGAAAGTGACACATGGATAAAAATTGTACATATATACAATACACACACACATATAATATAGTATATATACACTTGTATATTAAAAAGTGTAAGTATGGGGGCCGGCCCGGTGGTGCACTGCTACAGTGCGCCGCTTGGGAGCGCGGC
>NW_007730464.1:51295-64613 GCF_000696425.1 Galeopterus variegatus | reverse complement strand
TCGGATCCCACATACGGACCGGTTCCCGCTCACTGGCTGAGCGAGGTGTGGGAGCGACACCGAGGGTTGCGATCCCATTGCCGGTCCCGGTCCGGTACGGGTGCGACACTGAGGGTTGCGATCCATTGCCGGACATGAAAAAAGACAAAAAGGAAAAAAAAAAAAAAAAAGACAAGAGCAGAATACACATTCTTCTCTAGTGCACATGGAACATTCTCCAGGATAGAACATATGTTAGGCTACAAAACTAGCCCTGATAAATTGAAAAAGATTAAATTCATGGAAAGAAAATTTGAATGCAATAGAATGAACCAAGAAATCAATAACACTGGGAAAGCTTTAAGACTGACAAATATGGTTATGCATCACTTAACCAGAGAGCTCTGTTCTGAGAAATGCATTGTTAGGCAATTTCATCACTGTGTGAACATCACAGAGTACTTACACAAACCAAACGGTACAGCCTACTACACACCTATAATTTTATATACCACCACTGTGTATACAGTCCATCATTGACCAAAACATCATTACGCAGTGCATGACTGTATGTGAAAATTAAAAAACACACTTAAACTATGGGTCAAAGAAGAAATTAGAAAGAAAATTAGAAATTACTTAGAGATGAATAGAAAATGTACCAAAACATGGAATGCAGTGAAAGAAGTACTCAGGATGAAATTTATAGCAGTAAAAACCTATATTTTAAAAAAAAAAATCTCAAATCAATAACCAAACTTTATACCTTAAAAAACTCAAAAAAGAAAAATAAACTAAACCAAAAGCTAGTAGAAGGAATAAAATGGAAATAAGAATTAAAGCAAAGATAAATAAAATAAAGAATAGAGAATAGAAAAACAATAAAGAGAATGAATGAAACCAAAGGACAGTTCTTTGAAAAGATCAACAAAATTGGCAAACCTTTAACTAGATTAACTATGAAAAAAAGACTCAAATAACTATAATCAAAAATGACAGAAGGGACATTACTATTGACTTTACAGAAATAAAAAATACTATGAACAACTGTACACCAAAAACCAGATAACCAAATGAAATGGACAAATTCCTAGAAACACTAACTACCAAAACTAACTCAAAAAGAAACAGAAAATCTGAATACATCTATAACAAATAAGGAGATTGAATCAACAATTAAAAGCCTCCCAACAAAGAAAAGTCCAGGATATGATGACTTCACTGTCAAATTTTATCAAGCATTTAAAGAGCAATTAACACCAATCCTTATCAAACTCTTCTAAAAAAAAAAAAAATTGAAGAGGAAAGAGCCCTAGCTAACTCATCCTACAAGGCCAGCATTACCCTGTTTCTAAAGGAGACAAAGGTATTACAAGAACCTGCAGACCAGTAGCCCTTGTGAATATATGAGGGGTCTTCAAAATGTTCATGGAAAGATTCATATNCAAATGACCAAGTGGGAATATCCCAGGAATGCAAGGGTGGTTCAACATACTAAAATCAATTAATTTCATGCATCACATTAATACAATGACTGAGAAAAATCACGTGATCATCTCCATTAATGCAGAAAAATCCTTTAACAGTGCTCAAAAAGTTTCAGAGTTTTAGGGCCAGCCCATGGCTCACTTGGAAGAGTGTGGAGCAGATCACACCAAGGCCATCAGTTTGAATCCCTACATAGGGATGGTCGGTTGGCTCACTTTGAAGAGTGTGGTGCTGACAACACCAAGCCAAGAGTTAAGCTCCCCTTACTGCTCATCTTTTTTAAAAAAACTGTTTCAGATTTTTGAGCATTTCATATTTTGCGTTTTCATTTTTGTGTGTGTGTGCATGTGTGTGTGACCGGTAAGGGGATCGCAACCCTTGGCGTGGTGTTGCCTGCACCGCCCATCCCTATATAGGATCCGAACCTGTGGCTGCGGCACTCCCAGCACCACCATGCTCCCAGAGCCGCACTCTCCCGAGTGAGACATGGGGTCAGCCCCATATTTTGTATTTTCAGATTAGGGATGCTCAACCTGTAGTTAATATCTTATGTTTTGCAGGCCACATATATTGTCTATCACATATTTACCTTTATTGCTTTTACAACCTTGTAAAAATTTTAAAACTGCTCTTATCCATTAGGCTGCACAAAAACTGGGACCCAAGTTAGATTTGGTCCATAGATGGCTCGCCCAACCCCTGCACTAAACCAACAGGAAAACATGAGAGAAAATTTTATGTGGCTAGGTTGTAAAGTAAGTGTAAAAACACTTGTTTGCAAGCCTTAGTCCAGAAATAAAATGGTAAAATACCTCATTAATAACTTTTAAACAATAAAATAATTTTTATATTGGTTATACATTAAAACATTTTGGGTATATCGGGTTAAATAAAATATGTTATTAAAATTTCATCTGGGACTGGCTGGTGGCTCACTTAGGAGAGCATGGTACTGATGTCAGAAACACAGGTTCTTGGATTTCCTGAGGAAAGAATCCCATCGGGAACCCACAAGAACTCCAAGCTGACACGGCAGAGTCACGCTCACACTTAAAGCTTATTGCAAAGCAAAAGTACCCACAGAAGGGTGTGCAGGTGACCTCGCAAATGAGGACCATCCCATGAATTCTTAGGGAAGGGTTTATATGTTGTTCTGAGAAGAGGTGTTTTTCTATCTTAACTTAAGAGAGGAATATTCAGGAAAAGGGGTGATAAAGTGGAGGGGGGTTGGTGTCTTTGCAAATGTAAGCTCTATTCTAAGACAAAATGCTTTTTTTGGTGGTTGTGATTTTGTTTTGTGCTCAGAAAACTGGAAGGCTCTGAAGAAGAGCAAGCTTATTGGTAAGGTGGTTTAGCTGCTGCTAGCAGGTGTTAGCTTGAGCAGCCTGAATATCCATGAGCCATATCTCTGGGCAAGTCCCTGTTCTATCCAGCCTCAATTCCCCCCTGATAAAGTCTTTTTGGGGTGCAAAGGTGTATAGATCTTGACCCTCTAGCTACTTCCTGCTGGGCCAGGACAATTGTTCCTTCCTGTCCCTGGGAGTGAAACTCTCTGTCTAGTCTCTCAAGTGGCCCCAGGGGAGGCTCAGGTATGGAGAGTTGCAGGGGCTCATATCCTTGAAGTGCCATGATGGTGTTCTGGATGGCAGTCACTCTGGAGGAAATAAATGAGACAAGGAGTTTAATCATAGCAGGGGCAATAAGGATTGACATTAGAAGCCCAACAGGGGCAGAATCCAGGTCACACTAGGCAATGTACTTTTTATAGTATCCCATAGGCCGTTGCCAGTGGTGCTTTGTCCAAATGCATGTAACCATGTGGCTTGTGCATATATATACTTTTAAATATCCTGTTCTATTTGTCCAGTAACATTAATGTAGGTACAGCAAGTTTTGCTGATAACAGCACAGGCTTCACCGGCTCAGGAAGAAGATAGTCTAGGGCCAGATTGTTGAGGAAAACTCCAGTTATGGAGTCAAGGGATGTTTGCCTTTTTTGAATAGCATCACTGGTTGTTTGAGCTAACTTGGCCACAGCACTTTCATTTGTAGGGTGACCTCATGATATGCAAATCTCCCCCAGGGAGCATCTAGGCTATTGTCCCAATGCCTGTCAATATTAAGCCTATCACGCATTTCTGTCTGTGTGTGTTGTTGTGGGTGCTCACCCTGGCAGGGGCCGAGTTCCCAAGTGAACTCTGTCCTATAAAGGCCATGTTTTCAATACATGGATAGAGCCTGACTTTCAGAAGAGAGGGAGGTGGAGCTACTTTAAATTAGATGGTCTGAAAAATGAAAAGCTAATGTTCTTCTGCAATGTGGCTTGGCCTCAATACAAACTAGATGATGGGGAAAAGTGGCCCCAAAATGGCTCTCTAAATTACAGTACCATCCTACAATTGGTTCTCTTATGTCTCAGGGCCAGTAAGTGGATGTTGGTGGCATATCCAACCTTGTGATAGGATGTTTCCTTGAGCTATAATTCCAGGCAAATTAACCACTACATTAGTTTCTCAGAGACTATTGGCGAGTGGGACCAATGAACAGAAACAACATAGGAGAAGAAACAACAGGGCCATATTACTCACTTATGTGTATGTTCATTTTTTATGCAAATGTTCCAATCTTCACAAGGAAAACCACAAAACACTATCTTCACCAGGTATTTAACTTCACATAATTAATGTATACTTTTTTTGATCTTAATTAGCAGTTTCACAAATCCATTAGGTTTCTAAGAGTTCTGTATCAGTCTTTTTAGTACCAAAGTTTAATCTTTAAAAAGACTTAGAAATAATTTTTTGATTATAGACAACTTAATTATACATACAAAATTCTTTCTCACACAAGTGTTTTATTTTCTTTTGAAGCTTTGTAACCACAACTACATCTTCACATCTATAGCTTTCTTCAGATCTCCTCTCCTCTCCTACCTATTTATTTCTATCAGCAGTACTAAATTAGTTAGCCTCATTCACTAAAAATTGTACAAAGACTGTTCTGTTTTATGCTGGGTTTATAACTTTAACTTTAAAAACCTCTAGCGGAGACAAATATATGCTTGTTTGACCAGTAAAGCCAGCAAGAATGTATGCTGATAACTCTGAAAACATTTCTCATAGCAGTCGGATTTTAAACCTTTTACCTTTTTTTCCCTTCAGTTTTGGTTTTAAATGAGTTTTGGGTTAAATTCTCAAATATTTGTACTTAGTTAGGACTGGCTGAATTGTACAAGAAAAATAAAATCTCCAAGTGGCCTTGATTCTCTAACAGGCTTTTGTTTTAACACTTGCAGAACTATGTGCACAGATAGACAAATCTTGTCGAGACACTTAGCCAATTATAACTTTCTGGATCATACTTTTTTGCTTCTCAAGCTTGCCAAGAGAAACTGAGAAAAAAAAATTTCTTTTTGGTCATCAAGTCTTTAATGACCAAAAGACACAAACTTAGTTACTCAAACCCAAAAAGACAGAGCTCTCCCAAAAAAACAGAATGCCAGCTTTTGCATCCTTGAGTCATCTCTCACACTCAAAATGGCACCTTNAGAAAGTGACACATGGATAAAAAAAAATGTTCCAACTATATGCTACCTACAAGAGACTCACTTTAGATCAAAAGACACAAATGAAAGGACAGAAAAAGATAATTTATGCAAATAGTAACCAAAAGAAAGCTGAGATGGCTACAAGAGTAACAGACAAAATAGTCTCTGAATCAAAAACTATTACAAGAGACAAGGACATATGTTTAGTCACTTCATTAAGAAGACATAATTATAAACACTGTCTTAGTCTGTTTAGTGTTGCTATAACAGAATGCCTGAGACTGGGTATTTAAAAAGAAGAGGTAATTTATAAATAAAAGAGGTTTATTTGGCTCAAAATTCTGGTTGCTGGAAAATCCATGATAGGGCAGCTGCAACTGGCAAGGGTCTCAGGCTGCTTCCACTCATGGCAGAGTGGGCATGTGCAAAGAGATCACATGGTGAGAGAGGAAGCAAGAGAGAGAGAAGGTAGGTGCCAGGCTCTTTTAACAACCACCTCTCAGGGGAACTCACACACCTAGAGAGGGCATTAATCTATTCATGAGAGATCCACACCTATGACCCAAACGTCTCCCACTAGGCCACACCTCCCAACACTGCCACATTAGGGGTCCAATTTCAACATAAGTTTTGGAGAGGACAAACATCCAAACCATAGCCCCCAAATACATGAAGTACATGGGTAGTACTAAAGGAAGAAATACTTCTATAATAATAGTTGGAGACATCAACACTCCATTTTCAATAATAGATGAAACATTTAGACAGAAGATCAATAAGGAAATTGATACCTCAATACTATAAACCAATTACATCTAACAGACATATAGAGCACTCCATTGACAAGAGCAGAATACACATTCTTCTCTAGTGCACATGGAACATTCTCCAGGACAGAACATATGTTAGGCTACAAAACTAGCCCTGATAAATTGAAAAAGATTAAATTCATGGAAAGAAAATTCGAACACAATAGAATGAACCAAGAAATCAATAACACTGGGAAAGCTTTAAAACTGACAAATATGGTTATGTATCACTTAACCAGAGAGCTGTGTTCTGAGAAACGCATTGTTAGGCAATTTCATCATTGTGTGAACACCACAGAGTACTTACACAAACCAAATGGTACAGCCTACTACACACCTATAATTTTATATCCCACCACTGTGTATACAGTCCATCATTGACCAAAACATCATTATGCAGTGCATGACTGTATGTGAAAATTTAAAAACACACTTAAACTACGGGTCAAAGAAGAAATTAGAAAGAAAATTAGGGCTGGCCCAGTGGCTCACTCGGGAGAGTGCGGTGCTGACAACACCAAGGCCACGGGTTCGGATCCTATATAGGGATGGCCGGTTAGCTCACTGGGTGAGCGTGGTGCTGACAACACCAAGTCAAGGGTTAAGATCCCCTTACCGGTCATCTTTTTTAAAAAAAAAAAAAAGAAAGAAAATTAGAAATTACTTAGAGATGAATAGAAAATGTACCAAAACATGGAATGCAATGAAAGAAGTACTCGGGATGAAATTTATAGCAGTAAAAACCTATATTAAAGAAAAAAAAAATCTCAAATCAATAACCAAACTCTATACCTTAAAAAACTCAAAAAAGAAAAATAAGCTAAACCAAAAGCTAGTAGAAGGAATAAAATGGAAATAAGAATTAAAGCAAAGATAAATAAAATAAAGAATAGAGAATAGAAAAACAATACAGATAATGAATGAAACCAAAGGATAGTTCTTTGAAAAGATCAACAAAATTGGCAAACCTTTAACTTGATTAACTATGAAAAAAAGACTCAAATAACTATAATCAAAAATGAAAGAAGGGGCATTACTATTGACTTTACAGAAATAAAAAATACTATGAACAACTGTACACCAAAAACCAGATAACCAAATGAAATGGACAAATTCCTAGAAACACTAACTACCAAAACTAACTCAAAAAGAAATAGAAAATCTGAATACATCTATAACAAATAAGGAGATTGAATCAACAATTAAAAGCCTCCCAACAAAGAAAAGTCCAGGATATGATGACTTCACTGTCAAATTTTATCAAGCATTTAAAGAGCAATTAACACCAATCCTTATCAAACTCTTCCAAAAAAAAAAAAAATTGAAGAGGAAAGAGCCCTAGCTAACTCATCCTACAAGGCCAGCATTACCCTGTATCTAAAGGAGACAAAGATATTACAAGAACCTGCAGACCAGTAGCCCTTGTGAATATATGAGGGGTCTTCGAAATGTTCATGGAAAGATTCATATTGTCTTTTAATTTTATTTTTCCAGGTCTTTTAAAAGTAGTTTCATAGATGCAAAGAATCCTCAACAAAATACTAGAAAACCAAATTCAGCAACACATTTAAAGGATTAGACAAATGACCAAGTGGGAATATCCCAGGAATGCAAGGGTGGTTCAACATACTAAAATCAATTTCATGCATCACATTAATACAATGACTGAAAAAAACCACATGATCATCTCCATTAATGCAGAAAAAGCCTTTACCAGTGCTCAAAAAGTTTCAGAGTTTTAGGGCCAGCCCATGGCTCACTTGGAAGAGTGTGGTGCACATAACACCAAGGCCACGGGTTTGGATCCCTACATAGGGATGGTCAGTTGTCTCACTTCAGAGAGTGTGGTGCTAACAACACCAAGCCAAGAGTTAAGCTCCCCTTACCGGTCATCTTTTTAAAAAAAAAAAACTTTCAGATTTTTGAACATTTTATATTTTGTATTTTCAGATTAGGGATGCTCAACTTGTAGTAAATATCTTATGTTTTGCAGGCCACATATATTGTCTATCACATATTTACCTTTAGTACTTTTACAACCTTCTAAAAATTTTAAAACTGCTCTTATCCATTAGGCTGCACAAAAACAGGGACCCAAGTTAGATTTGGTCCATAGATGGCTCGCCCAACCCCTGCATTAAACCAACGGGAAAACATGAGAGAAAATTTTATGTGGCTAGGTTGTAAAGTAAGTGTAAAAACACTTGTTTGCAAGCCTTAGTCCGGAAATAAAACGGTAAAATACCTCATTAATAACTTTTAAACAATAAAATAATTTTTATATTGGTTACACATTAAAACATTTTGGGTATATTGGGTTAAATAAAATATGTTATTAAAATTTCATCTGGGACCGGCTGGTGGCTCACTTAGGAGAGCATGGTACTGATGTCAGAAACACAGGTTCTTGGATTTCCTGAGGAAAGAATCCCATCGGGAACCCACAATAACTCCAAGCTGACACAGCAGAGTCACACTCACACGTAAAGCTTATTGCAAAGCAAAAGTACCCACAGAAGGGTGTGCAGGTGACCTCGCAAATGAGGACCACCCAATGAATTCTTAGGGAAGGTTTATATGTTGTTCTGAGAAGAGGTGTTTTTCTATCTTAACTAAAGAGAGGAATATTCAGGAAAAGGGGTGATAAAGTAGGGGGGGGTGTCTTTGCAAATGTAAGCTCTATTCTAAGAAAAAGTGCTTTTTTTGGTGGTTGTGGTTTTGTTTTGTGCTCAGAAAAACAGAGGGCTCTGAAGAAGGGCAAGCTTATTGGTAAGGTGGTTTAGCTGCTGCTAGCAGGTGTTAGCTTGAGTAGCCTGAATATCCATGAGCCATATCTCTGGGCAAGTCCCTGTTCTATCCAGCCTCAATTCCCCCCTGAGAAAGTCTTTTTGGGGTGCAAAGGTGTATAGATCTTGACCCTCTAGCTACTTCCTGCTGGGCCAGGACAGTTGTTCCTACCTGTCCCTGGGAGTGAAACTCTCTGTCTAGTCTGTCAAGTGGTCCCAGGGGAGGCTCAGGTATGGAGAGGTGCAGGGGCTCATATCCTTGAAGTGCCATGATGGTATTCTGGATGGCAGTCACTCTGGAGGAAATAAATGAGACAAGGAGTTTAATCACAGCAGGGGAAATAAGGATTGACATTAGAGGCCCAATAGGGGCAGAATCCAGGTCACACTAGGCAATGTACTTTTTATAGTAGCCCATAGGCCGTTGCCAGTGGTGCTCTGTCCAAAGCATGTAACCATGTGGCTTGTGCATATATATATATATATTTAAATATCCTGTTCTATTTGTCCAGTAACATTAATGTAGGTACAGCAAGTTTTGCTGATAACAGCACAGGCTCCCCCTGCTCAGGAAGAAGATAGTCTAGGGCCAGATTGTTGAGGAAACCTCCAGTTATGGAGTCAAGGGATGTTTGCCTTTTTTGAATAGCATCACTGGTTCTTTGAGCTAACTTGGCCACAGCACTAAGTTTCATTTGTAAGGTGACCTCATGATATGCAAATCTCCCCCAGGGAGCAGCTAGGCTATTGTCCCAATGCCTGTCAATATTAAGGCTATCACCCATTTCTGTCTGTGTTTGTTGCTGTGGGTGCTCACCCTGGCAGGGGCCAAGTTCCCAAGTGAATTCTATCCTATAAAGGCCATGTTTTCAATACATGGATAGACCCTGACTTTCAGAAGAAAGGGAGCTGGAGCTACTTTAAACTAGATGGTCTGAAAAACAAAAAGCTAATGTTCTTCTGCAATGTGGCTTGGCCTCAATATAGACTAGATGATGGGGAAAAGTGGCCCCAAAATGGCTCTCTAAATTACAGTACCATCCTACAATTGGTTCTCTTATGTCTCAGGGCCAGTAAGTGGATGTTGCTGGCATATCCAACCTTGTGATAGGTTGTTTCCTTGAGCTATAATTCCAGGGAAATTAACCACTACATTAGTTTCTCAGAGACTATTGGCCAGTGGGACCAGTGAACAAAAACAACATAGGAGAAGAAACAACAGGGCCATATTACTCACCTATGTGTATGTTCATTTTTTATGCAAATGTTCCAATCTTCACAAGGAAAACCACAAAACACTATCTTCACCAGGTATTTAACTTCACATAATTAATGTATGCTTTTTTTTTTATCTTAATTAGCAGTTTCACAAATCAATTAGGTTTCTAAGAGTTCTGTATCAGTCTTTTTAGTACCAAAGTTTAATCTTTAAAAAGACTTAGAAATAATTTTTTGATTATAGACAACTTAATTATACATACAAAATTCTTTCTCACACAAGTGTTTTATTTTCTTTTGAAGCTTTGTAACCACAACTACATCTTCACATCTTTGTAACCCCAACTACATCTTCACATCTATAGCTTTCTTCAAATCTCCTCTCCTCTCCTACATATTTATTTCTATCAGCAGTACTAAATTAGTTAGCCTCATTCACTGAAAATTGTACAAAGACTGTTCTGTTTTACACTGGGTTTATAACTTTAACTTTAAAAACCTCTAGCGGAGACAAATATATGCTTGTTTGACCAGTAAAGCCAGCAAGAATGTATGCTGATAATTCTGAAAACATTTCTCATAGCAGTCTGATTTTAAACCTTTTACCTTTTTTTCCCTTCAGTTTTGGTTTTAAATGAGTTTTGGATTAAATTCTCAAATATTTGTACTTAGTTAGGACTGGCTGAATTGTACAAGAAAAATAAAGTCTCCAAGTGGCCTTGATTCTCTAACAGGCTTTTGTTTTAACACTTGCAGAACTATGTGCACAGATAGACAAATCTTGTCCAGACACTTAGCCAATTATAACTTTCTGGATCATAGTTTTTTTCTTCTCAAGTTTGCCAAGAGAAACTGAGAAAAAAAAATGCCTTTTTGGTCATCAAGTCTTTAATGACCAAAAGACACAAACTTAGTTACTCAAACCCCAAAAGACAAAGCTCTCCCCAAAAAACAGAATGCCAGCTTTTGCATCCTTGAGTCATCTCTCACACTCAAAATGGCACCTTTTAACAATCAAACGGTGTAGAAAGAGGATGCCCAGAGGGATTTACCAGCTCAGAGCTCATCAAAGCTTTCGTTAATGATGTCTTCCTTCACCAACCCAAAAGGAGGGAAATCAGTGGTTAACACTGCTGCTGGAAATCAGAGAAAGTCACAAAAATCACAGCCCTAGGGCCAGCCTACCACTGGCAGCTGGCACCCACTGGTGGACCCAGCCTTGCTCGCATAGAAGTGGGGCAGAGGAGGGCCAAGCTACCCAAGGTGCTCAGCTCCTGATTTAAGGGAATTTTTTTTTCAGGGGTTTCTACTCCTGATTTTAAACTTATTTTTATGGGGAGTGGTCATTATGGGCCCACCCAGTAACAATGGTGTCCCATACTGTGGGGTCTACGCAGCCTGAAGCTGCAGACTCACATGTATTACCCAGACACTGAGGTAACAAAGATGGGAGCAGAAACCAGACAAAGTCTTGGTGAGACTTTGCACCTGAGACCTTGCATGAAGCCCTTGCTACTCGCATCCCCCTCCCTTCTGCTTTTCATTTTCCCACATTCCATTCCCTCAACCCCCTCTTTTATTTTATTTTATTTTTTTGTCATTTTTCGTGTCCGGCAACGGATCGCAACCCTCAGTGTCGCGCCCGTACCCGACCGGGACCGGGACCAGGATCGCAACCCTCGGCGCTGCACCCGCCCCTCGCTCAGCCAGTGAGCGGGAACGGTCTGTATGTGGGATCCGAACCCTTGGCGGGAGCGCCGCCGCGCTTCCCAAGTGGCGCACTGCTACGCCACTGGGCCGGCCCCCAATCCCCTCTTTTAAAATCCCTGAGTAAACCTGAGTCTTTGAGATGGCTTTAGCCTGGCCTTTCTCTTTCAGGCTCACCCACCCCCCCATTCCAGATTTTGCTGAAAACCAGCAATGGAGGTGATGGAAGGTGGAGAGGGGTGTTAGAAAGCAGAGGGAATCTTTGCAGTCTCACATGGTTTCATGGTGTTTGGATTCCAAGCCTCCACTGCTTTTATCTGATAAATGGGTCTTTCCATCCTCAACACAACAGAATGCTAGGGTATGTGAACCCGAGTGCCCTGTCTTCCATAGAAGAGGGATTACCCAAAACTCACCAGACTACTGGAGCAGACCCTGGAGCCCTGGATAAGAGTCAATGAGGTTGAGTTTAAGTCAAGAAGTTGGACAGAAGCTGATATATCTTTAAAATAGCAGCTGGGAGCCCCAAAGCTCAAATGACTCCTGGGTAGGGTGAAGATGGACAAGGCAGGGCTTATCTGCAGCGAAGCTATCAGATTGACAGCTCTGTGATTCTGGACAAGAGACAGTTCTAAGATTTTGTTTCATTGTGTTGTTTCGTTTTGGTGGCTGATTGGTACAGGGACAGAACCCCAGACCTTGGTGCTATCAGCACAATGCTCTAACCAACTGAGCAAACCAGCCAGCCTATTTTTTTAAATTGTGATAAAATATACATAACATAAAATTTACCATCTTAACCACTTTTAAGTGTACAGTTTGGTGGCATTAAGAACATTCACACTGTTGGGCAACCACCACCATCACCCATCTCCAGAACTTCATCTTTCAAAACTGAAACTCTGTACTCATTACAATTACCCCCCTTCCTCCCCGCTCCCTGCAGCCCCTGGCAACCACCATTCAACTTTCTGTGTCTATGAGTTTGACTACTCTAGGTTCCTCATAGAAGAGGAATCATATAATATTTGTCATTTTGTGACTAATTTCACTTAGCATGTTGTCCTCAAGTTTCATCCACTTTGAAGCATGCATCAGAATTTTCTGTCAAGACTGAGTTATATTTCATTGTCTGTATATACAGGAGATCCCCCTTATCTTCAGGGGATATGTTCCAAAACCCTCAGTGGATGCCTGAAACCACAGATAGTACCAAATGCTGTATATACTATTTTTTTCCTATATATATTTGCATGTGGGAAAGCAAAATATTTCAGCCCCCAAATACATTTCTTTGACATATTTCAAGATGGCCAATTCAAAGAGACTAGAAAAACAAGATTGGCCAGGAGGCTGTTTCTTCATGAAAATAAATTTACATCTATAGATGCAAACAGCCAGCCTTCCTCTGAGGTGTCCCTCCTTGGGCTATTATCTATTCTTTCTGGGGTCAGCTGTGAGATTACCTGAAATATGATTATTTGCATACAAGATGTCTCACTTAACTTTAATTTCTTTTTATTTTTATTTTATTTAAAGATGACCGGTAAGGGAATCTTAACTCTTGACTTGGTGTTGTCAGCACCACGCTCTCCCAAGTGAGCCACGGGCCAGCCCCAAAGGAAAACTTCTTCACCCCTAAATTTTCATTAATAGGGAACTGGCTGGTTAGCTCATTTGGTTAGAATCAGCCTTATAAATGTCAGGCAATTATGTTTTAGCCGATGTGGCTGGACAGGAGGAACACCCAAAATGGCTGTGGAGAGTTTCAGGTCCCTAGAACA
>NW_007730464.1:50093-50622 GCF_000696425.1 Galeopterus variegatus | reverse complement strand
CACGTTTTCTGAGAATCACAAAAAAACCCCTCCCCCTTCTTCCTCACCACCACATCCCCTTCCGCTCCGTGCAAATTTCTCCACCTATAGAAAAATCCCAACTCAGCTTAACCCCGCTCCTTCCCGCCCCTTCCTTCTCAGCCAATAGGAACAGTCCAGCTCAGCCTGACTGGGTATAAAAGGCCCCACCGGATTCTCCCTGCTGCTGCTCCCACTTCCGAGAGGGCAGCTGCTTGTGCATTTTGCCTGCCTGATACACTGTGGTCTTGTCCCTGTCTCCTGCTGTGTTTCTTTCATGCTCAGGCCGGGGCTTTTCCTTTCAATAACCCTAATGTTACAGGTTTGGAGCTCCATACCAACCAGCCACAAAACAAACAAACAAACAAAACTTTTATTAATGGAGATAGGGAGACCCCACTTTGATAACATACGCGCAACTCGCTTCTGTGAAACTGCTTGCTGTGTGACAGATAGATTAATTAAGTTTAAATAGTGTTTAAATTGCTTAAGGGCCGGCTGGTGGCTCACT
>NW_007730464.1:46765-47993 GCF_000696425.1 Galeopterus variegatus | reverse complement strand
AAAAAACAAAACACTGTAGTAAAAGTTATGTGAATGTGGTCTCTCTCTCAAAATACCTTATTGTGCTGTACTTGTCACAATGTGTTACAGTGAACTTGGAAGGAAAGGCAGGACACTGAGGCTTGGAGCAGGAAGCAGGGTTTATTGGTGTGCCAGCACTGGCTCAGGAGACTCATGACACAAAGGCTGAGCCCCAAACGCAGTGGGGCTGTTTCTTTTATACTATAGCATTCCCGGTTTTTTTGCAGTGGGGTAAGGGGGTGACCTCATATGGTGATATCTTTCTATCATGGGTGGACAGTCCTGGTTCAGCTAGCTGTTACAGCTGGGCCAGCATGACAGTGGGGTGGAGCGAGGTCCTACTGAGCATGTGAACAGGGTCGGGGTCCTGGTTCAGTGAGCTGTTATGGCAGAGCAGGGTGCAGCTGGGGCAAGCATGAGTGCCTCATTCCCCCCTTTGATGCATGTATTGTGGCCAGGCATGGCCCAATCATACAGCATCATTATTATAACCTTTGGGGTCCTCCTGGGCTAATGACTGGTATTGCCATAGTGAGAACATTTTGGCTGCTGTTTTTTGTTCTACTATGGCCTCCAGGGGAGATGTGATCGTGCATATCACCAGAGGCAGTAGACACAGGAGGATGAGACAGGCGCCCATTATGAAAAGAACCATAATAATAAGGGTTTTGAATCCTTCAAACATGTTAAAGTTTAACTTACAAATTAAGTAAGCGCTCCCGCCGCAGGTTCGGATCCTATGTAGGGATGGCCTGTGTGCTCGCTGGCTGAGCACGGTGCAGCCAGTCTCAAAAAAGACAAAAAAAAAAAAAAAAAGAGGTTTCCNAAAAAAAAAAAAGAAGTTTTCCTTTGGCCTTTACATGTACATATCTATGATAAAGTTTAACTTACAAATTAGGCACCGTAAGAGATTAACAACAATAACTAATAATAAAGTAGAAAAATTATAACAATACACTGTAGGGCCGACCCCGTGGCTCACTTGGGAGAGTGCGGTGCTGGGAGCGCTGCAGAGCTGGGAGCGCAGCGGTGCTCCTGCCGCGGGTTCGGATCCTATATAAGGATGGCCGGTGTGCTCACTGGCTGAGCGCAGTGTGGGCAACACCAAGCCAAGGGTTGCGATCCCCTTACCGTTCACACACACAAAAAAAACAAAACACTGTAGTAAAAGTTATGTGAATGTGGTCTCTCTCTCAAAATACCTTAT
>NW_007730464.1:45717-46735 GCF_000696425.1 Galeopterus variegatus | reverse complement strand
TCCCCCCCCCCCCCCCCCCCAGAAGATAAAAGCTAAATAGTAGCCTGCACTTAGAGAAGTTTGAATTTTGGTTAATGTTCCCCACCCAAGCTGCCCCTGAGCTATTAACCGGCTTGTTTCAGCCTCTGTGATCAGCTTGCACTAGGCCTCCCCCTCCCTCCTCACACTAGGAGGGAGTGTGTTTGATTAGATGATAGTTTTAACTGTGTGACTAATGTAAAAATGTACCTTTTAAAAATCGCTCTAAACTTCAATTCAGGGCTGCTTCCTTCCAAGACTTTTCTTGGACGGATAGTCCCCAGCCAGTAAAAGCCCCCCCCCCTTTTATTTTATTTTATTTATTTATTTATTTATTATTTTTTTAAAGATGACCGGTAAGGGGATCTTAACCCTTGACTTGGTGTTGTCAGCACCACGCTCACCCAGTGAGCAAACCGGCCATCCCTATATAGGATCCGAACCCGTGGCCTTGGTGTTATCAGCACCGCACTGTCCCGAGTGAGCCAAGGGCCGGCCTTAAAACCCCCCTTTTAAATTCTCAGTTGGGTGTTCTGGTTCCTTTTCCATGTGGCAGCCTCACAATATAATAAAAATCACTGACAAATTTAGATCAACATGAAGAGGCATAACAAATTTTATTATTTATCATGCTGGGGGAGGGCAAAGCATGGGTGAATCAGAGTAATGTCCCAAATGTCCCAAATTCCAGTAGGGGTATACAGAGGCTTATATACCAGTGCTCTTGAGAGAGAAGGTAGGGGTAGGTACCAGCCTAGAGCAATGGCCTGAACCAGGTTTCTCTGAAGTTCTGGGAAGGGTGGTGCTACATGTGAAAGGAGGAAGTCAGAAATTAAAGTTAAGTAAGGGCCGGCCGGTGGCTCACTCGGGAGAGTGCGGTGCTGATAAAACCAAGGCCACGGGTTCGGATCCTATATAGGGATGGCCGGTTCACTCACTTGGGAGAGCGTGGTGCTGACAACACCAAGCCAAGAGTTAAGATCCCCTTACCGGTCATCTT
>NW_007730464.1:39862-44744 GCF_000696425.1 Galeopterus variegatus | reverse complement strand
AAAAAAAAAAAAAAAAAAAAAAAAAAAAAAAAAAAAGAGGTTTCCTGGGTTCTAGCCTGACCATCTTTGTACAGGGACATGAGCTAATTTCTTATTTATGTGGCTATGTCAGTGACTGCCTTTTGGTTGTCATCTATTTGTAAACAGCAGTCTGAAGAGTTAAATTTTCCACAAACTTCTCCTTCCTCCACTAGGAGTAGTCTAACGCCAACCAATTTTGATAAATAGCCACTCTCATTTGAGATTGGTGGCGGATCAGGAGTTCTAGTGCCGTGGCAGTCTCATTAGTAATTATTTCTAAGACTGCCTGGAGTCTAATGATACGGTTTAGCATGTAGATGGGGGTTCTGTACCCCCAGCTACCATCCTGTGCCCAAGTGGCAGGACCATAATACTGTATTATGCATTGAGGTGGCCACTCATCCTCATTCCAAATCTGTCTTTCCCCCAATTCAATGGACCATTTGGGTCTCAGGTCATTGTATAGGGGAATTCCCAGCTCTATGCCCTGTTCCTTGGCAGCAGGAAGAAACCTGGTTGAGTAGTTCCTATAGTACAGCATCCCTTCCATTTGGGGGGAAGTTGGGTATAAGCACTTCTTCCACAAATCCAGAAGAGCCCTTCAGGTGCTCCCCAAGTTTGGGGTCTGTGCAATTTAAATTTCTCCAGTACTGGTTGATGGTTGGAATCCCCTGGAAAGGCCAAGACCCTGTATGATTTTGTAACTGAGGGTACATGGAATTTGATCTGAAAGACTGTCTGGGGGCTGTTCCACTGGTTAGAGGTTGGGCCCCATACTGAGTGGTGACTCTAGGCCACCAGGTGTAGGAAGCTCCATTTAGGGAGTACATCTGTCAGCAGAAAGTTTTTCCAACTGATTGGGTGAAGTTTTTGCCATGTCTACCTAGGCAATGGTGTCCAAAGACCTCTCAGGATAGGAGCCAACTATTAGGGGAGTCAGATGCCATGGGACTATGGCCCCATTCCATAGGAAGATTTCAGGAACCCTTAGACTAAATCCCTTCCATTGCCAATTTTCACTCATTAGGGGTCCCCCACATATCCAACAGTTTGACATGTTTAGGGTTTGGACTATGCTTTCTGCCAGGTGGATGAACAGGTTTTTGGCCAATTGAGGGTAAGTCTAGGGCAGCCTTTTTTTTTTTTTTTTTTTTTTTAAATGACTGGTAAAGGGATCTTAACCCTTGACTTGGTGTTGTCAGCACCACACTCTCCCAAATGAGCTAACCGGCCATCCCTATATAGGGATCCAAACCTTGGCCCTGGTGCTACCAGCACCACACTCTCCCAAGTGAGTCATGGGCCGGCCCTAGGGCAGCCTTTTTAAGGGTGGCTTTGAGTGGGGTGATGAGTCCTGAATTTTGGCTGGGAAGGGACTTGGGGCTAGTGGTGTTGCTGGGCTTGGCCTTCTGAGAGGTGGGCTGTTGAAGGTGACCTTGAATCCTACCCACCAGGTCAATTGAGGTGCATAAGACCCAGGGACTGTTGTCTATTTTGTCATATCCAAAAATTTTGCATCAAGTTGGGGATGCCTAGGAGAGAGTAGTTTTGAGGCTCTGGTTGGGCCTCTTGGGGCTCACCAGAAGGAGGTCAGTCTTCCATCTCTAAGTCTTCTCCCTTCATAGGGAGCCCAAGGGGGAGTACCAGGGCAAGAGCCCAAGCTAGCGTCAGGTTAGGGTTCATGTTCCCTTGGGGGATGGGAAGTATAGCTCGTCTGGAGGTCCCTGAACTTATTAACAAGGGAAAGATATAATGTGACACACTCAACAGAAAAACAAAACAAAGAAAAATACCATCAGTCCCAAAAAGCAAAGTTCAGCAATTTATGTAAGGGCACAATTTTTCACTGGAGATCCTCAGACTTCTTTTTTAAATGACTGGTAAAGGGATCTTAACCCTTGACTTGGTGTTGTCAGCACCACACTCTCCCAAATGAGCTAACCGGCCATCCCTATATAGGGATCCAAACCTTGGCCCTGGTGCTACCAGCACCACACTCTCCCAAGTGAGTCATGGGCCGGCCCTAGGGCAGCCTTTTTAAGGGTGGCTTTGAGTGGGGTGATGAGTCCTGAATTTTGGCTGGGAAGGGACTTGGGGCTAGTGGTGTTGCTGGGCTTGGCCTTCTGAGAGGTGGGCTGTTGAAGGTGACCTTGAATCCTACCCACCAGGTCAATTGAGGTGCATAAGACCCAGGGACTGTTGTCTATTTTGTCATATCCAAAAATTTTGCATCAAGTTGGGGATGCCTAGGAGAGAGTAGTTTTGAGGCTCTGGTTGGGCCTCTTGGGGCTCACCAGAAGGAGGTCAGTCTTCCATCTCTAAGTCTTCTCCCTTCATAGGGAGCCCAAGGGGGAGTACCAGGGCAAGAGCCCAAGCTAGCGTCAGGTTAGGGTTCATGTTCCCTTGGGGGATGGGAAGTATAGCTCGTCTGGAGGTCCCTGAACTTATTAACAAGGGAAAGATATAATGTGACACACTCAACAGAAAAACAAAACAAAGAAAAATACCATCAGTCCCAAAAAGCAAAGTTCAGCAATTTATGTAAGGGCACAATTTTTCACTGGAGATCCTCAGACTTCTGCCATGCATAGAATAGTCAGCCCTTGGAGTGACTACAGCAGGGTTTATGTTGTCTGGGGTCTCCGAAGCAGGTCTGGGTCCTTGTTTCTGGAGGGTCAGCTTGCAGGATGAAGTGGGGTAAGGAATGCAGTCCCAAGCAGTTGTGGCTGGTTTGAGTCTGCTGTGATGTATCCATGGAATGATCTCAGCTACTTTGACTGAAGTAGGGGCAGACAACAAGATAGTAAAATGTCCCCTCCGCAGGGGTTTGAGGGGCTGTACATTCCATTCTTTTACCCAAACAGAGATTTCTAACTCATAGGAGTGTACAGGGGGGTTAAGACTAACTGCAAGTTGTTCTCCTACCTATGGGTGAATGGCCCACATGGTTTTTCCTAAGGCTAGGAGTTGTTGTTGCAAAGTCACATGTCCAGCCTATGTCAGATCACCTTGAATAGTCTTGATGAGAGGGGGAGGACTCCTGTACAGGATTTCAAAGGGAGAGAATGCACTTGGTGGGAGTAGATCGGATCTGGAATAAGACCATAGGGAGCACTTTGTTCCAGTGCAGGTGAGTTTCTTGGCAAAGCTTTCTGAGGTGAGTTTTTATAGTCCTGTTCATGCGTTCAACAATTCCTGAATTTTGGGGGTCAATAGGCAGTATGTAGCTTCCAGGTAATTTTTAAATTCTGGGCTATCAGTTGAAGAATTTCAGCTACAAATGCTGGTCCATTGTTGGATCCAATAACCAAAGGCAGTCCAAACCTTGGGATGATTTCTTGTAGGAGTATTAGGGCTACTTCATGAGCCTTCTTGGTTTGGGTAGGAAAGGCCTCAACCCAACCAGAATAGGTGCACACTAAGACCAGGAGATACCTATAGCATTGAGACCCAGACATTTCGGTGAAGTCTGCTGCAAGGTTTTCAAAAGGAGTTGCACACATAGCCTGGATTCCTGGAGGGGCACTTGAGAGTGTGATCTGGGGTTGTTGCAAGCACACAAAGCACATCATGAGCAGATGGTCCAGACAAAACTGTCAAGCTGCAGAATATGGAAGTAGCAGCCCAAAGTGGCTTTGGATGCTGTTTGTCCAAAATGGGAATCTTCGCGGAACTGCTTAACTATCAAGGGGCCAGGGTGTAAGGGATAACAACCTGTCCATCAGGGAGCTTCCACCATCCTTCCAGGAGAAGCATTCCATTTTCTGTTTTGAGCTGGGTTATCTCCCGGGGAGAGTAAGCTGGGGTCCAGCTGAGCAGAGAAGTTGGAAGCAGGGGTCTATTAATTTTTGTTGGTCTCTCGACATGGGGGGCAGGCTTGTGGTGGCTTGGCTGCTTGATCTGCCTTGCGGTTTCTTTTAGCTTGGGAGCTGTTTCCCTTTTGGAAGCCTCTGCAGTGCATGACTGCCACCTGTTTTGGAGCCCAGACTGCCTCCAAGAGTTCAAGGACCTCTTCTTGGTATTTTACATTTTTGCCTGTTGAAGTGATCAAGCCTCGTTCCTTGTATAAAGCTCCGTGGGTGTGGAAGGTGGTAAAGGCGAACTTGGAGTCTGTGTAAATGTTGACTTTAGTTCCAGCTTCCAGCTATGAAGCATGGGTCAAGGCAATTAACTCAGCTTTCTGGGCCAAAGTCCCCATAGGCAGAGCCTTGGCTTCGATGGCAGAGTCAAGAGTGACCATGGCATATTCTGCCTGGTGTTGGCCACTGATGACAGAGCTGCTCCCATCTGTGTAGTGCTCAACATCAGGGTCTGAGAGAGGCTGATCTTTGAGGTCCAGTCGGCTGGAATACACTTCATCAAGCACTTTTATGCAATCATGATCTGCGACTCCAGTCCTGAGTGGCAACAAGGTAGCAGGATTGAGGGTTTTAACTGTTTCCAGATGTATATGAGGATTTCCAGTTAACATCCTCTGATATCTAGTTAATCAGGCATTAGTGAGCCAGTAATGTTCTTTAGAGTCCAGCAAAGTGAGGACAGCATGGGGCATCTGCACCGTGGTTTCTTGTCCCAGAGTTAACTTGTGAGCTTTGGCTACCAGAAGAGCTGTGGCCACTACTGCCCAGAGACAGGGCAGCCAGCCTTGGGCCACTGTTCTGAAAGATATGCCACCAGATGGTGTCAGGACCCCAGAAGCTGAGTTAGAACTCCCACTGCAATGCCCTGTCTCTCATGGATGTATAGAAAGAAGAAGTTTTCCAAGTCAGGCAGTCCCAGTTCCGGGGCACTTGTAAGAGTCCTTTTTATGTCCATGAAGGCCTTTTGTTGAGCTTTTTCCCAGATCAGGGGTTCCTTTCCC
>NW_007730464.1:37802-38638 GCF_000696425.1 Galeopterus variegatus | reverse complement strand
AGAAAGTTATTTGGGCCTGTAATTTACTTAGTAGATCCCATCTGAGCAGGGGTATTGGATACTCAGGCAGGTAAAGAAATTCATGAATGATCTCTTGTTTTCTGATGTTGCATCTTCTGAGCAGCAAGAAGGTGTGTTTCTGTTGAATTCCTGTGTCTCCAACTATTGTGGTTTGTTTCCAAGAAAGAGAGGCTGTGTGACTACTGAATGTTCTGCTCCAGTGTCCACCATGAAGTTTATAGGTTGGCCTCCTACCATCATTTGGACCAAGGGGTCCCAGGGGCCCAGGGGAAGGGAGCCTAGTTGGTCTAGTCACTTTCATATTGGTCAAATCCATCCAAGCTGATGAAATCTTGCTGGGGTGACTTGGTAGCCGGTTTGCCTTGGTTGCAGTCTCCTTGGGAGGCTTGTCCCTTTCTCAGGGGCTGGAAAGTGCCCTTAGCAGTGGCTGGGATTTGGGGACACTCATTTTTCCAATGACTGTTTTCAAGACAGAAGGCACATTCATTGGGTCTCAGAGGTGGTCTGGAACCAGGTGCATTCTGTGGCTGTCTTCTGGCTGGCCTTCAGCCTTGGCCTTGGGGACCTTTCAGAGGTCCCAACTTTTTGACCAGTGCAACAGCTAGGAGGTCCACCTTCTTCTTCATTCTCTTGTCTACCGCACAGCAGACCTCCAGGTCCCAGTTGACAAACACCTTGGTTGCAATTTCTAGGAGTTGGGTAACATTCATGCCAGCAAACCCTTCCTGCTTTTGCAGCTTGTGGCAAATATCCCCCTGTGCTTGTCCCACAAAAGCGACATTGACCATCCTCTGGTTTTCAGGCTGTCCTGGGTC
>NW_007730464.1:21958-37097 GCF_000696425.1 Galeopterus variegatus | reverse complement strand
TCAGCCCGAAGCAAGTTTAAAATGGCTGAGGTACTTTCCCAAAATGACTGGCGGCACGGGCGTAGCCCAACACTGGGGCAAAGGGCATGTAGAGGTGGAACACCTCACAGAGCCTTTCAGAAAACCATCTGGGGCTCTCAACTGGCTTCTGGTGGACTTTGGAGGTCTTACTCATGTTTGGCAGCTTTCCCCCCCTTCTTTTAGGCCTCCCAGGAAAGCCTCTTGGTATCACTGCTGCATCCATAGGCCCTGATCTGTATTGGGGTCCCAGTGTGGATCCCCAGTAGGGAAATGGGTCTGAGCATACACTTGGGCATTTACCATCCCAGATGGGGCATGGTCTTGGTGCAATTTTAGAGCCACCTGGCTGATACGGCATCACTCCTCTGTATTGAGAAGAGTCATTAGGAGCTGCTTGCAGCCTATTCAGGTGGGCAGGTGAGTCTGGATGATGGACTGGACCAGATCAAACATGGCTTGGGGCTTCTCAGTATAGGAGGGTGTATGTTTCCAATTCAGAAGATCAGTCATTGTGAATGGCTGATAGATGAAGGTGGGGTTTCCTCCCTATAGGTGCCCATCCTGATCATAGTATCAGGGACCTTGAATCTCTCAGAGCAACATCTGGACAGCCATTCCCAGAGTTGGCCCAGCAGAAGTCTGGGTCCAGCTTGGACCATACGGGTGGCAGTGGGGTCCCTGGAGAAGTGGGGGGTGAGGTTGTCTCATCTGATGGGCCAGGAGGAGATGCAAGAGTTCTTGCTGGAGTGGAAAGCAGCGACTAGGACTGTGGGAGCAGTGGGGCAGTTGGCCTGGTCCCATAGGGAAGTGGCAGATCCTCCAGATCTGAGGGCAGGATGGCTGGCTTGGGGGCTGCACATGGCAGTTACCTCTGGGTGTGAGTCTGACCTAGGACTGGCATTTCTCAGGCCAGGAGACTTTGGCAGTGTTTTTCCATGCAGGCCTTTAACCAGGAGGGTGGAGAACAAACTAAGTCTTCCCAAGAGTCAATACAGGGATATTGGCCAGGGTGGCCCTGAGGGTCATTTCCATGGTGGCTAATAACAACCCTTTGATGCAATGGATAAGGCAAAGGTCAAAGGACCACTCAGAGGGCCATTCTACATTGAAAGACAGTCAACTCACCTCACAGAATGCTCTGAGTTTATCAGGAGATAGTTTGACACCATAGTCACCAGAAAAGCCCCTTTTAAAATTCCTCAGCATACAGGCAAGGGGAGTTTGTTTGCTAGGTGTTCCTCCCATGTTTTCCACCCACGATCAGTGTCTCAACAGACACTGTATTCCAATCGCTTCATCTGTCTCTGGCTGCTCAGCTCACAGTAATATTTCAGGCATCTCTTGGGTTTGGTGAGATGGTATAAACCCCCATCAGGACCTCTCATGAGAGAGTCACCTTTAGCCATATGAGGTTCACTGTGGAACCATGGATTGGGACATCTCAGCCACACGCTTTCATGCACATCCACTCACCACCCAAAAACTACTAAAATTCTGACCTGAATGGGAAATGTGGTTTCCTCCATGAAATGGAGTACAAAGACATTCCCTGCATTGGGAGTTGATCAGGCTCCCCTTCTGCTCTCCGGGGAGTGGGAACCTAATGGGACCCAGGTTCTTACTTAATCCGATAAGTGGAGCTCCCTTGGTCTGGTTCCTGTGCCTCTCTGGGTTCTGTTGTGCTCAGAGTTCGACCTCCGTGTCCACCCAGCAAGGTCTTTCCCACTCACAGAGAACTCTCCGTTGGCTCCCGAGTGTGGTCCACATCATCAGGTGTCCCAGAGGCAGAGACCGAGAGGCAAGGGAGTGGTCAAGCCACTGTCTGCACCATCCTGGATGAGCCCTGAAGAAATGTTGCAGCTTGTTACAGCAAACTTGGAAGGAAAGGCAGGACACTGAGGCTTGGAGCAGGAAGCAGTTTATTGGCATGCCAGCACTGGCTCAGCAGACTCACAACACAAAGGCTGAGCCCCAAATGCAGCAGGGCTGTTTCTTTTATACCATAGCATTCCTGGGTTTTTTGCGGTAGGGTAAGGGGGTGACCTCACAGGGTGATGTCTTTCTATCAGGGGTGGACAGTCCCAGTTCAGTTAGCTGTTACAGCAGGGTGAGGCACAGCTAGGCAAGCATGAGTGCCTCATACTCACCCTTCTTGTGATCCATCTGATGACTGAAATGGATACCGTGAGGAAAATGGCGTTAGTTTAGTCAGGCCCTCTTGCCTCATATCTGGCTGGGTATGATTCAGCATATCCATTGTAAACAAGTTATATAAGTAACTGTGCATGCGCACCCATATACTCCTTGGCTGATTGCCATTGTTCTGTACTTTTGGTATAAAAGGCAGCAGCTCTGAACTGCTGGTCAGCAGAGCTTGCATGGGAATAAACCATGTCTATCCTGTTATCGGCTGCCAAAGTCTTTTTTCAACCACCTGACTCACATGATCTGCACAGGGCAGAGGGGTCTGTGATCTAGCCCGACAGATACTAAGTGACTAATGGGTAGGTACCGTACACAGCATGGGTACAATGGACAAAGGAATGATTCATATCCCAGGTAAGCAGAGCTTGAGAAGCTGCAAGATTTCTCATGCTACTCACAGAACAGTGCACAACTGAAAACATGATTTATTTATTTATTTATTTATTTTTTTGTGGCTGGCCAGTATGGGGATCTGAACCCTTGACCTTGGTGTTACAACACCATGCTCTAACCAAGTGAGCTAAGCAGGCAGCCCCCATTTGATATTTTTGGACCACAGTTGACCACAGGTAACTGAAACCACAGATAGGAATTGTCTTCTGTACCACATTTTGTTTATCCATTCATCCACGGATGGACATTTGGGTTGTCTCCACTTCTTGAATATTGTGAATAATGATCCTGTAAATGTGAGTGTACAAATATCTCTTCAAAACCCTGCTTTCAATTCTCTGGAATTGAAAGTTTGTATGTACCCATAAATGGCATTGCTGGGTCATATGGTTCTAAGATTTTTTAAAGTGTTTGAATCTGTTTTACCATTAAAGATCCTATTAGTAGGGACTGTGTAACATGGGATCCTACTCACAATCCTACTCCCTCCCAGTCTTACCCTCCTCAAATTTCCACAGTTTGCCTGTGGCCTGAGACACTCAAGTGTCAAGGATGCCCAAGCCAAGCTGGGTACCAGCAAGGAAAGGGGATACTGAAGATCTCTGTTTTTGGTGAATTCATTCAACAAAAGCTTTCAACAAGCATCATGCACATGCTTGAACATCATGAAGATCTCTGTTTTTGGTGAATTCATTCAACAAAAGCTTTCAACAAGCATCATGCACATGCTTGAACATCATGTCCTGAACATAGGGACTGAAGAAAATAAAGATGAGTGAGACTTTGTACCATTTTTCAAGGAGCTCTGTTTGCTGGGAGAGCCAAGCACGAAGGCAGAGAGGTGCAATGTGATGTAAAAAGAACTGCTGGTCTGTGGAAAGAAAAACATGGGAGGGAGAAGGGAAGCCTGATTCCCAACTAGGACAAAGAACCCGGGAGTTGCACAGGTGACCCAATCAACCTTATCGAAGTTGAAGGTGAATAGAGCAACACCAACTTAGCGTAAGTAAACTCCATTTTCTTATCTATGTTTCCAACTTTATTTTGATGTTTTTAAGTTTAAAAGTGTTTACTTGAAACTGCAAGTGGGGAATCACTGAATATACCCGCTTGCCTATGCAAACCCATGAAACAAGCAACTTCTGGCAAAAAAAGATGCAACCTGAAGCTATAAAGAGAAACTGCTTCTGTCTTAACACACGGTCAACTCTTGCTCGGACTCACAGACCATCACCCTGCTGCACTGATTCACCAGATCTACCTCCAAGCAGCCTGAGTCCTCGAACATAAACAGGACTCCTTCACAGACACTGCCGTGCAAGATGCTGACTGTCCGGATCCCCGGCCAAGCAACACCAAGGACAGGGACTGGTTAACCCCTAACCTTTGACGGCTGCCTAGCCTTGAATGATTGAGTTTGCACCTTCTCATTTTCTTTCTTATTTGCTTTTCCTTTATTTGAAGTATTAATTATGTTGATTCCTGTTAGTTGAGATCTGTGCACCTGCCACGCTACTAAGTGAAATGGATAGTACTCAGGAAATCACTCTGCGTGAACTCTGAGTAGCTTACAGCTGAGTGGAGTTCATGCGATTCAATAAAGCTGGACATTGTGGAAAGACAGAACTGTGGTCACTCCAAGTTAATAATAACCTCGATTCCATGCTCACAACAAAGATATACGGTCTGTAGGTGTCGTCATGACAAACATGTATTTTTACATCCCAAGAATATATATATACATTTCTCTCTTCTTCCCAAGGCCTTTTTTTTTTTTTTTTTTTTTTGCATTTATGTGTGCTCTACAAAGAGTAACATTATTGGCAAATAGAATAATTCATGGTTTATATGTTTTAGTTCTTTTTGGAATTTCATCTGTAGTGTTAATACTAAGGAAATACCCTGTGGCCCTTCAAATTATCTTCTCCATGAGGTGTATTGAAGAGAAAGGCCACACATTTTGTAGAAGGTGGAGACGGCAACAGGGAAGGCCACATCAACAGGCTCGTTAGGAGGATGACGAAAGTGCCTGCCACGATTCCATTCTGTAGTCTGGTCAATTAATAAACAGTGACTGCTCTCTCTCTCTCTCTCTCTCTTTTTTTCCAGGCTCTATAAATAATTTTATCAAAATTGAACAAGTAACATGGCAGTCTTCCTGGGCAGGGGGCCACCCTCCCCAAGCCATTTCCCACATTCTAGAAGCACAGAGTTTTCACAGTAAGGAATTAAAAAAAAAAATGAATCAGCCTCTACCCCAACATCATCATGGTCTAGATTATTTACAAGCCTTCACATTTAAAGTTCCTTTTATGTTTTTTCCTTCCTTTCTGTCCCTACCCAGGGGATCCAGTATTTTCCCTTGACTGATCCTAGAGTAGGGACACTGTAAGGGAAGGGGTGGTGGGCTCTTCATAGCTATTGGCACCAGCCCTAGGGTATTGTCCCTAACCACAGAGTGGTGGATAGTCTCCTCCCATGGGGGGCAGGGGAGCTGGTGCAAAGGCAAGGCAAATTAGACAGAATAGGTGGCTTGGGGCAACTCCTCATAGGCACAGGCATCCACAGCACATCCCGACCACATCCTGCACCCTCTCAGCTGGGGCTGGGGTTGGGGGCAACAGGTAGTTGTAGTGGGAAGGATCAGCCTGGCCCCAGGTGGAGGGAGAAGCCCCTTTCACCAGTCCCAACTCCTACCAACAGCCAGCAAACTGTCCGTCCACCTGAGAATGGTGGGAACAGATGGGCAGGTAGGTGGGAAGAATCAGGCTGGCGTTGCCCCCAGCCTCTGTCCACAGGAGGACTCGAGGTGGCAAACGGCTGACATGCACCAACTAGGGGGTAAGGGGAGTAAGGGAAAGGAAGTTCCCACTTATTTATAGCCCCACAGCCCAGGGGCTGGAAGAAGGCAGACCCTGCTTGTAAAGTGCTGTAGCCTCTAGCAGGGCTGGGCACCAGGCAAGCTTGGAAGAAAAGCAGGCCAGTCAGGGAACCAGGAACCAGGCATTCCTGGCTGACCTATACCCTGCCATGCTTCTTGCAGGGCTGGCTGAGGAGGGTGGGCTGGTAAGTCTGCCATGAGCCTTTGCCAGCCCCCAGCCACCTCTTGTCCATACACAAAGCACTACCCAACCAACACCGTGGAACTGCCCCACTCGAAGCTAAAGGTTCTGGGCCAGTGGAGTTTATTCAGGGTCGTGGTCCCAGCCTGTGGCCCAGCCTGGGCTCCCCAGTGGAGTTTATTCAGGAAGCCACATCTTGAGCTTGGGGATTTCTTGCTGGGGCAGGGGGTGCCTGGGTCTGCCACTTGCCAGACTCACACCTCACAGAGGATCACAGGGAAATCCATGTGCAAGCGAGGGGGATCCAGCTTCACGATGCCCCTAGGAATCGAATTCTTATGCACCCGCCCCAGCCTGGCCCGCATCTGCCCGTTCTTGGTGACGATTGTGACGGTGTGAGCCGGATCCGCATCCTCGTCATAGACCACGGAGGAGCCACAGCGCGTGAAGACTCAGCGGGGCACGGCTCGGCCTCGAGGCTGCACCAGAGCTTAGTCAGCGCCCGCCACCGAGGAGAAGGGCACAGGCCCTGAGCTTTGGACCTGCTGCCGTCATGGCAGGGCTGCCAGCGCAAGACAGGACGAGGCCGCTCTGCTGTCACCGCGCAGTCAGCGCCACCGTGCCCCGCCCCCGCCTCCGCCCGCAGGTGCCGCCGCCGCTGCCTCTGCCTTGTGCACGCAGGATCGGCTGTCTCCAAACAGTGATTGCTTTCAAAAAAAGCAAAATGAAGGAAATACTTGTAAAGCCAACACAAGGAGTGGGGGTTGGACACATTCATAAGATCAGGTTGAGTCACAGCTTTTTCCTAAGTGTAGTTACAGCAACTCTGTCTTGAAATTTCATTGATAGAGATCAGTCTAAAATAGTTTAAAGGTATTTGTTGATTAGAATATTCTAATGAAAATTCACTTTTGTGGCATTAAAAACAATTGTGGCTGTTACTTTCTGTTTTCCAGGTATTGTTAGGAAATGGCATATCCAACAGTCTTTTTTTTTTTTGGTTGCTGGACAGTACTGGAATCTGAACCCTTGACACCAGCTCTAACCAAACAAGTCTTTTAAGCTGGCTGCCTTAGAAATAATTTGGAAGAGTTAGGGGGACGATTGCCATTTAGTCACACCTAGTCTAGGTAAGTCATTAGTACTAAAGGGAATGTGATAGACTAAGTCAGAAGTGTCTAACTTAAACTAGTAAAGAGGAAAAGCATGATCAAAGATAACAAAGAACATGTAACAGAGTGGGAGACATAGGAGAATCTTGTCTAAGGGTCTCGGCTGGAAATCGTCTTTGTGTAGATGTCAGTTTGTTCTTAGGATCTTGGGTTAGCAATCCACTTCCATAAACCATCCCCTTCGGGAGGCCCTCTAGGGAATCTTAAGATCCTTTAATGGGTATAACTTTCCAACTTTTGTCAGATGGGTGATGTCACTGTAGTTGGAAACATGTATCCAAGGATTAATTCCTTTTCACTTAAATGCTATGCTGGTAGTTATAAATATCTAATTAGGTCTTTTCCAGTTAAGTTTTGAAGAGATACCTGCTTTGAAAATCTTTTCCTATACATTAGATCACCAGGCTTTAGGGCTGTCCCGTTAACTCAGTTGGTTAGAGCAGGGAGGGTCCGATGCCCCAGACCAGCCAGCTGCCAGAAGAACAAGACTGGCTGGCTTTAGATCTCAGGAGAGCTGATTAGGTGACTAGTGAGGAAAAAGCAGCCAGTGCCTATTAATGTAATGATAGGACTGAGTGTATTGGATTAGTCCTTTATAATATTTCTCTGTTTGTTTCTGGCTTTTTTTGGCAGGTGGCCAGTACAGAGATCAAAACTTTATAATATTTAGCTTGAATGCCTTGCAAAAGACTGGCATGGAATATGAGTGGTTATTTTTTAATCATGTCATCCTACTGGTGACTAACTAGAAGACAATCTTTGAGGAGTACAGGGTCATAAGAGCTAGTGGTGGCACTTTAGACCATGGGAGTTCAAGGATAGCTGATAGTTCAGCAAATTTCAATTTTAATATTCTATTTGTTCTTTTCACTGTTCCACCAGATTGGGAGTGGTAAACACAGTGAAATTTCTTTGTTTTTTTAATTACGACAGTGCAATTTTAAGTAAGGACAAATATTTGCATGTTTAATAAGTAATTATCCCAATAAAATGTGCTCCTCGATCACTAGATGAATAAATCAAAAAAGGTAGGGAATGCAATATCCAGTTATTTTTGTAGCTATTTTTGTAGTTATTTTTATGAGTGCTATGGCTTTTTAATTTAAGAAAATGCTTCAGGGACCGGCCAGTGGCTCACTTGGGAGAGCGTGGTGCTGACAACACCAAGTCAAGGGTTAAGATCCCCTTACCGGTCATCTTTTTAAAAAAAAAAAAAGATCCCCTTACCAGTTATCTTTTTAAAAAAAGAAAAGAAAAAGATTCAACCCATCCATAAAATAAGCAAACTATTACTAGTATGTATTCATAACCCAAAGAGAGAGGCAACTGCATAAAAGCTATTTGAAGATGCCCACAGGGTCCTTTATGGTATGGTTCCATTCTATGCTCCATCTTTACAGTTCTCCAGGAATGCTGTCATGGACAAAGGGAAAGATAGCCACATTGTCTCATATCCTAGAAAAATCTCACCACCAGTGCTTTGTAATTTTGTGGTAAATTTGTTCCAACTGTGATGAGTGATCTCACGGGAGAGCTTGGAAAGTGTCCACTGGAAGTTACATGGTGCCCTAATGGCCATTCTGGCTTTGCCATTTATTATCCTATGGATCTTACCACCTCAGTATTCCCACTATTTATATTTGGAATTCCATCATAGAATTATGTTTATAATGAAGTTTTTGAACCTCTTCATGGGTTGATCTTTCTGTTCTTTCTTTTGGCAGCTGGCGGGTATGGGGATCTGAACCTGTGATCTTGGTATTGTGTGCTCTTAACCAGATGTGCTAACTGGCCACCCCTGATCTCTTGTTCTATAAGAAGTCTTTGTATAATGACTTCAGTCAGAGCAGCCTATTTAGCATAATGATCTGCTAAATATTTTCTCTAGCTTCTATAGTATCTTTTACTGTAGGCCTCTACCTTTACAACAAAAATCCCCTCCAATAGCATTAAGGCATCAAATATTTCATGTAACAGTTGCCCTTTGGTTCACTAGTTCATTGGTTCATTGGATGGGTTTTTGTTTTTATTTTTAAAATTTTTTTTCTTTTTTCTTTTTTTTTTGTTAAAAACAAAAACTTAAAGTTTTTTTTTTTCTGGTGACTGGCCAGTACGGGGTACCCATTATTTTTATTGAGAAGGTTAGGAAACTGCTTTGATACCAACATGTGTTGACTATCAGTGAATATATTTATCATTTAATTTTTAATAATTTGATATATTCCATCAAAGACCAGAAGTTCAGGGGCCGACCCGTGGCTCACTCGGGAGAGTGTGGTGCTGATAACACCAAGGCCACAGGTTCGGATCCCATATAGGGATGGCCGGTTAGCTCACTGGGAGACCGTGGTGTTGACAACACCAAGTTAAGGGTTAAGATCCCCTTACCGGTCATCTTTAAAAAAAAAAAGAAAGATCAGAAGTTCAGCATCGAAGGCCGGCCCGAGGCTCACTCGGTAGAGTGTGGTGCTGATAACACCAAGGCCACGGGTTCGGATCCTATATAGGGATGGCCGGTTAGCTCACTGGGAGAGCGTGGTGTTGACAACACCAAGTTAAGGGTTAAGATCCCCTTACCGGTCATCTTTAAAAAAAAAAAGAAAGATCAGAAGTTCAGCATCGAAGGCCGGCCCGAGGCTCACTCGGTAGAGTGTGGTGCTGATAACACCAAGGCCACAGGTTCGGATCCCATATAGGGATGGCCAGTTTGCTCACTGGCTGAGCGTGGTGCTGACAACACCAAGCCAAGGGTTGAGATCCCCTTACCGGTCATCTTTTAAAAAAAAAAAAAAAAAAAAAAAAAAGTTCCGCGGCGGCCGGCCTGGTGGCGCCCTGGAGAGTGCGCCGTTTGGGAGTGCCGTGGCGCTCCCGCCGAGGGTTTGGATCCCATGTGGAGACCGGTTCCCGCTCACTGGCTGAGCGCAGCACGGGTGCGACACCGAGGGTTGCAATCCCGTACCGGTCAGTAAAAAAAAAAAAAAAAAGAAGTTCAGCGTCAGAGGTGATGCTCAATTATGGTAACTCATCAATAAACAACACTGAGTTAGGATTTAGTATGGAAGTATCCCAAAGCTCTGTTCTGGATATAGATAATTCTCAAACCATCAAAATGTTGGAGTGAGCAGGACTGAAGCCATGTTGGGACCTAAAACCATATGGGCTCTAAAAGATTTTTATTTTTATTTTTTATTTATTTTCAAAAAGATGACCGGTAAGGGGATCTCAACCCTTGGCTTGGTGTTGTCAGCACCACGCTCAGCCAGTGAGCAAACTGGCCATCCCTATATGGGATCCGAACCCGTGGCCTTGGTGTTATCAGCACCGCACTCTACCGAGTGAGCCACGGGCCGGCCCTAAAAGATTTTTAAAAGACATTTTTTTTCTTGCCATGCATTTCTCTGAGTTCCCTCTTTCCCCACGGTGATTTGATATTTTGAACATTGGTTATGGGACAAGACATTATTTACATGATTGTAAAGTTGTTTTCCAGCCAGCCTGAAGCTGCAGACTTGCATGTACTACCCGGACTCTGAGATAAGGATGGGAGCAGAAACCAGACACGGCCTTGAAGAGACATTGTACCTGACTCACGGACACCAGCTTCTCACAGCTCACGTGCCCCTCCCTCCTGCTTTTCACCTCCCACATTCCATTCCCTCAACTCCCCCTTTATTTATTTTTATTTTTATTTTTTTTATGACTGGTAAGGGGATCTTAACCCTTGACTCAGTGTTGTCAGCACCACGCTCACCCAGTGAGCTAACCGGCCATCCCTATATGGGATCCGAACCCGTGGCCTTGGTGTTATCAGCACCACACTCTCCCGAGTGAGCCACAGGCCGGCCCTCAACTCCCCCTTTAAAAACCCCTCAGTAAATCTAAGTCTTGGAAATGGGTAGCCTACCATCTCCTTCAGCTGAGTACGTCTTCTTTTTGAAACACCAACCATTTGACCTCTGAGTCTTTTTTTCTTTCCTACTCGAGGGGATGGGCAATGGGACCTGAGTTCAGTAACAAAATATGATCATCAGACTCTTCCTCATTGGATAAGGAAAATGAAGTCAGTGGACAGACAGTGTTACAACAGCGTATAGTAATTTGGGAAGGGAAAAACAACATGTCATATTTAATCACCTAGCAGAAAAATGTTGGGTATATTCAGCTGGCAAAAGAGGCTGTTCTTCATATGGTACCATTAGGTATAAAGGTTTTCTTAGTACAAAATCTGAAGATGCTTCAGCGACAACTGCTCTGAGGCAAGACTAGGATGCTACAATAAGTCAAGGGAGGCTCTAACAGGTCTCTGACATGTGCCGTGCCACTGAGTTTACACAACAACACCATGGCCAAACCTTTCATGTATGTACAAAAAGAAAGGTTTATGATCATCTGGACACTAGCCTGAGTGGTTGTTGAAAAGGTATTTTGAGATTATTGAAAGCTTTTTCAGGATCTGTGTTCCATGGGAGTGGTACTGAATGATTGAATCGAATCACACAGAGACCTTCCAAATTCAGCTTTTCTGAAGGAGATTGTGTGCAATCCTCAATTTCTGAAATTCTCCTAAATATCTATAGTGGTTGATCTTTGGTAATTTTGGAGAATTTGTAAACTTTCCTTAGATAATGCCATCCCTGAGCTGACAGACCATGGTTTAGATCAGTTATTCTCAAACTATAGCCTGCAGATTGAGACAGTGGCACCAAACTGTACTAGTAATCATTGCATTTTTCACTGTCAAGTGCTTATACAAAAGGAAAATACCAGTTTCAGTTAAAAATGTATTTTGTTTAGAGCATGGTATTATAACACCAAGGCCAAGGGTTTAGATCCCCATACTGACTAGCCACAAAGAGCAAAAAAAAAAAAAGTCTTAATGGATGGCCGGTTTGCTCGCTGGCTGAGCGTGGTGCTGACAACACCAAGTCAAGGGTTAAGATCCCCTTACCGGTCATCTTTAAAAAAAAAAAAATGTTCTTCCATTTCTTCTTCTTTTTTTTTTTTTAAGATGACCAGGAAGGGGATCTTAATCCTTGACTTGGTGTTGTCAGCACCACGCTCAGCCAGTGAGCAAACCGGCCATCCCTATATGGGATCTGAACCCGTGGCTTTGGTGTTATCAGCACCGCACTCTTCCGAGTGAGCCACGGGCCAGCCCCAAAATGTTCTTCCATTTCTAAGTCCATATCTGTGTGATATTGGATTTTTTTTTTTTTACATACACCAAGCAAAAAAACCATATTGCACCAGGTCAAGAGTTTGGATCTCCATACAAACCAGCTGCAAAAAACAAACAAAAAAAGTAAAATAAATAAAAAATAAATAAATAAATAACAAAATAAAAAACAAATTGAATGCGGAACCATATATAAAAATTCAGCAGTCTTTTATTAAGCCAAACTGTTACCATCATCCAGGTCCTGCTGTCCTCAGCTCAGAAACAAAAGACTCATCAGCTCCAAATACTGGTGCAAGGCAGGAAGTTTATCATCAGATGTCTGAGGAGACAGACTAGAACTTTCTTCCTGCTTTAGGGCTTTGGAGGGAGGGGGTGTGGTTAAAGAGGAACTGAGGGAACTGAGGGAATGGAACAAGACAAATGAGAAGGGGGGGGGCATGCAACGGGCCAGGCACAATCCTGCCAAGACTCCATCTGGTTTCTGCTCCTGTCCCTGCTCTTATCTCAGGGTCCTGCGAGAGGGTGAAATCATCACAGCTTTACTGATGTCTTCCTTTGTTTCCCAGTGTTGGGATAGTATGTGTAAATCTGCAGCTTCAGGCTGACTGGAAAACTTTACATTCATGTAAATAATGTCATCTTGCCCCATAACCAAGGTTCATAATATCAAATGACCATGGGAAAAGAGGGAACTGAAAAAAAGCTTTGTAAAAATCTTTTAGAGCCCGTGTGGTTTTAGATCCCAACATGGCTTCAGTCTTGCTCACTCCAACAAAACATTAAAGAGATTTGCAAAAATGTAAAACAATGCCACTTCTCACCCTAATCTTTTTTTCTTTGGAAAAATATAGTTATTGTTCACAAAAATATTTTTTTATGCCAATGCATAGTGGGTTTTTATTTATTTATTTATTTATTTGTTTTTTTAAAAGATGACCAGTAAGGGGATCTCAACCCTTGGCTTGGTGTTGTCAGCACCATGCTCAGCCAGTGAGCAAACCGACCATCCCTATATAGGATCTGAACCCGCAGACTTGGTGTTATCAGCACCACACTCTACCGAGTGAGCCACGGGCCGGCCCAAGGTTTTTATTTTTAATTAATAATTAGGACTGGCTGGTTAGTTCAATTGGTTAGAGCACAGCGTCATAACACCAAGGGCAAGGGTTTGGATCCCCTTACTGGCCAGCCCCCCCCCAAAAGAAATTAATTAATAATTAAATATTATAAAAATTTCTCCAGTATGGCAAATACTGATTTTAAAAGTAACCTAATAAACAAAAGCCCTTTGGGTCCTCAAAATGTTTAAGCATACGGGGGCTGGCCGATTATGCCACTTGGTTAGAGCCTGGTGCTGATAACATCAACATCAAGATANTGCACACAGTTTATTTTCATTCCATCCTGGTCTTTCTCAATATTCTGCCTTCAGCTGTTTTTCTCTGACAGTCTAACAATTAAGTGAACCATTTATTTAGTAAGATATCATACTATGCATGGATTTCACAGCCATGGATTCAACCAACCACAGACCAAATTGGGGAGGGGGAGATTTCCAAAAAACAAAACTTCAATTTGCCACATACTAGGTGTTATGTTGAATCCACGTGAATAAGTGGAGTTATATGTAGACATCGTATTACTTATTATAAGTACTCTAGAGATTAAAGTACACAGAAAAATGAGCACAGTTTATATGCAAATACTACCCCCTTTTTTTATCAGGGACTTCAGCATCTGTAGATTTTGGTATACTTGGAGGTCCTGAAACCAATCCCCCATGGATACCGAGAGACGACAGTACTCCATGACAGTAAGTATCTAACAAAATCCTGAGTTCTAAGCAATTTCATCTACTTGCTTGAGGTTTANGTTGTCAGCACCACGCCCAGCCAGTGAGCGAACCGGCCATCCCTATATGGGATCCGAACCCGTGGCCTTGGTGTTATCAGCACCGCACTCTCCCGAGTGAGCCACGGGCCAGCCCCAAAATGTTCTTCCATTTCTAAGTCCATATCTGTGTGATATTGGATTTTTTTTTTTTTACATACACCAAGCAAAAAAACCATATTGCACCAGGTCAAGAGTTTGGATCCCCATACAAACCAGCTGCAAAAAACAAACAAAAAAAGTAAAGTAAATAAAAAATAATAACAAAACAAAAAACAAATTGAATGCAGAACCATATATAAAAATTCAGCAGTCTTTTATTAAGCCAAACTGTTTGGGGGCCGGCCCGTGGCTCACTTGGGAGAGTGCGGTGCTGATAACACCAAGGCCACGGGTTCGGATCCCATATAGGGATGGCCGGTTCGCTCACTGGCTGGGCGTGGTGCTGACAACACCAAGCCAAGGATTAAGATCCCCTTACCGGTCATCTTTAAAAAAAAAAAAAAAAAAGCCAAACTGTTACCATCATCCAGGTCCTGCTGTCCTCAGCTCAGAAACAAAAGACTCATCAGCTCCAAATATTGGTGCAAGGCAGGAAGTTTATCATCAGATGTCTGAGGAGACAGACTAGAACTGTCTTCCTGCTTTAGGGCTTTGGGGGGAGGGGGTGTGGTTAAAGAGGAACTGAGGGAACTGAGGGAATGGAACAAGACAAATGAGAAGGGGGGGGGCATGCAACGGGCCAGGCACAATCCTGCCAAGACTCCATCTGGTTTCTGCTCCTGTCCCTGCTCTTATCTCAGGGTCCTGCGAGAGGGTGAAATCATCACAGCTTTACTGATGTCTTCCTTTGTTTCCCAGTGTTGGGATAGTATGTGTAAATCTGCAGCTTCAGGCTGACTGGAAAACTTTACATTCATGTAAATAATGTCATCTTGCCCCATAACCAAGGTTCATAATATCAAATGACCATGGGAAAAGAGGGAACTGAAAAAAAGCTTTGTAAAAATCTTTTAGAGCCCGTGTGGTTTTAGATCCCAACATGGCTTCAGTCTTGCTCACTCCAACAAAACATTAAAGAGATTTGCAAAAATGTAAAACAATGCCACTTCTCACCCTAATCTTTTTTTCTTTGGAAAAATATAGTTATTGTTCACAAAAATATTTTTTTATGCCAATGCATAGTGGGTTTTTATTTATTTATTTATTTATTTGTT